>NC_092167.1:1614999-1624999 GCF_045791955.1 Oncorhynchus clarkii lewisi
ACTAGTACAGTAGTCAGGGGGACTAGTACAGTAGTCAGGAGGACTAGTACAGTAGTCAGACCCAGGAGGACTAGTACAGTAGTCAGGGGGACTAGTACAGTAGTCAGGAGGACTAGTACAGTAGTTAGGGGGACTAGTACAGTAGTCAGGGGGACTAGTACAGTAGTCAGGAGGACTAGTACAGTAGTAATGAGGACTAGTACAGTAGTCAGGAGGACTAGTACAGTAGTCAGGGGGACTAGTACAGTAGTCAGGAGGACTAGTACCCTAGTCAGACCCAGGGGGACTAGTACAGTAGTCAGGGGGACTAGTACAGTAGTCAGGAGGACTAGTATAGTAGTCAGGAGGACTAGTATAGTAGTCAGGAGGACTAGTACAGTAGTTAGGGGGACTAGTACAGTAGTCAGGAGGACTAGTACAGTAGTCAGGAGGACTAGTACAGTAGTCAGGAAGACTAGTACAGTAGTCAGGGGGACTAGTACAGTAGTCAGGGGGACTAGTACAGTAGTCAGGAGGACTAGTACAGTAGTCAGGAGGACTAGTACAGTAGTCAGGAGGACTAGTACGGTAGTCAGGGGGACTAGTACAGTAGTCAGACCCAGGGGGACTAGTACAGTAGTCAGGAGGACTAGTACAGTAGTCAGGAGGACTAGTACAGTAGTCAGACCCAGGGGGACTAGTACAGTAGTCAGGGGGACTAGTACAGTAGTCAGGAGGACTAGTACAGTAGTCAGACCCAGGGGGACTAGTACAGTAGTCAGGAGGACTAGTACAGTAGTCAGGAGGACTAGTACAGTAGTCAGGAGGACTAGTACAGTAGTCAGGGGGACTAGTGCAGTAGTCAGGAGGACTAGTACAGTAGTCAGACCCAGGGGGACTAGTACAGTAGTCAGGAGGACTAGTACAGTAGTCAGGAGGACTAGTACAGTAGTCAGGAGGACTAGTACAGTAGTCAGGGGGACTAGTACAGTAGTCAGGAGGACTAGTACAGTAGTCAGGAGGACTAGTACAGTAGTCAGACCCAGGGGGACTAGTACAGTAGTTAGGGGGACTAGTACAGTAGTCAGGAGGACTAGTACAGTAGTCAGGAGGACTAGTACAGTAGTTAGGGGGACTAGTACAGTAGTCAGGAGAACTAGTACAGTAGTTAGGGGGACTAGTACAGTAGTCAGGAGGACTAGAACAGTAGTCAGGAGGACTAGTACAGTAGTCAGGAGGACTAGTACAGTAGTCAGGAGGACTAGTACAGTAGTCAGGAGGACTAGTACAGTAGTCAGGAGGACTAGAACAGTAGTTAGGGGGACTAGTACAGTAGTCAGGGGGACTAGTACAGTAGTCAGGAGGACTAGTACAGTAGTCAGGGGGACTAGAACAGTAGTCAGGAGGACTAGAACAGTAGTCAGGAGGACTAGTACAGTAGTTAGGAGGACTAGTACAGTAGTCAGGGGGATTAGTACAGTAATCAGACCCAGGGGGACTAGTACAGTAGTCAGGAGGACTAGTACAGTAGTCAGGAGGACTAGTACAGTAGTCAGGAGGACTAGTACAGTAGTCAGGAGGACTAGTACAGTAGTCAGGAGGACTAGTACAGTAGTCAGACCCAGGGGGACTAGTACAGTAGTTAGGGGGATTAGTACAGTAGTCAGGAGGACTAGTACAGTAGTCAGGAGGACTAGTACAGTAGTCAGGAGGACTAGTACAGTAGTCAGGGGGACTAGTACAGTAGTCAGGAGGACTAGTACAGTAGTCAGGGGGACTAGTACAGTAGTCAGGAGGACTAGTACAGTAGTCAGGAGGACTAGTACAGTAGTTCGGGGGATTAGTACAGTAGTCAGGAGGACTAGTACAGTAGTCAGACCCAGGGGGACTAGTACAGTAGTTAGGGGGATTAGTACAGTAGTCAGGAGGACTAGTACAGTAGTCAGGAGGACTAGTACAGTAGTCAGGAGGACTAGTACAGTAGTCAGGAGAACTAGTACAGTAGTCAGGAGGACTAGTACAGTAGTCAGGAGGACTAGAACAGTAGTCAGGAGGACTAGTACAGTAGTCAGGAGGACTAGTACAGTAGTCAGGAGGACTAGTACAGTAGTAATGAGGACTAGTACAGTAGTCAGGAGGACTAGTACAGTAGTCAGTGTCCTATCAGACACAGAAGGAACATTCTGATATGTACTGTCAGTAACATTCTGATATGTACTGCAGTAACATTCTGATATGTACTGCAGTAACATTCTGATATGTACAGCAGTAACATTCTGATATGTACTGCAGTAACATTCTGATATGTACTGTCAGTAACATTCTGATATGTACTGCAGTAACATTCTGATATGTACTGCAGTAACATTCTGATATGTACTGTCAGTAACATTCTGATATGTACTGCAGTAACATTCTGATATGTACTGCAGTAACATTCTGATATGTACTGCAGTAACAGCATGTTATAATCCTATCAGACACAGAAGGAACATTCTGATATGTACTGTCAGTAACATTCTGATATGTACTGCAGTAACATTCTGATATGTACTGCAGTAACATTCTGATATGTACTGTCAGTAACATTCTGATATGTACTGCAGTAACATTCTGATATGTACTGTCAGTAACATTCTGATATGTACTGCAGTAACATTCTGATATGTACTGCAGTAACATTCTGATATGTACTGTCAGTAACATTCTGATATGTACTGCAGTAACATTCTGATATGTACTGCAGTAACATTCTGATATGTACTGCAGTAACATTCTGATATGTACTGTCAGTAACATTCTGATATGTACTGCAGTAACATTCTGATATGTACTGTCAGTAACATTCTGATATGTACTGCAGTAACATTCTGATATGTACTGTCAGTAACATTCTGATATGTACTGCAGTAACATTCTGATATGTACTGCAGTAACAGCATGTTATAATCCTATCAGAGACACAGAAGGAACAACTTTGATAAACGTAAATGTATCCTCCTCAAGCACATTCAATGGAGACCCTCAAAGACAAGGCCCTTGTAGTGGTGTGTGTGTGTGTGTGTGTGTGTGTGTGTGTGTGTCTCCTCAGGCCTCTACAGATAAAGTGCAGTAATCAGAACCCTAGAGGCCATACAGCTGGTGGTGACCAGTCCGATGAGGAAGGCCACAGCTCTGCTGGGCTGGGGCAGGGGGAGGACGTAGGCCACCGTGTGGAAGAGCCTGGAACCAACAAACACCCGGAAGTGGAGCAGAGCAGTGGAGAGGTCTGGCCCTGTCAGGGTATACAGCAGACCAATCACTACGAACGGGATGATGTTCTCCAGGTCGTTCTGGTGGCATCTGGGGAATGAGAGAGAGATAGTTCAGATTATCTGGGGAATGAGAGAGAGAGAGTTCAGATCATCTGGGGAATGAGAGAGAGAGAGAGAGAGTTCAGATTATCTGGGGAATGAGAGAGAGAGAGTTCAGATTATCTGGGGAATGAGAGAGAGAGTTCAGATCATCTGGGGAATGAGAGAGAGAGAGAGTTCAGATCATCTGGGGAATCAGAGAGAGAGAGAGTTCAGATCATCTGGGGAATCATAGAGAGAGAGAGTTCAGAGAGAGAGAGAGTTCAGATTATCTGGGGAATGACATAGAGAGAGAGAGTTCAGATTATCTGGGGAATGAGAGAGAGAGCGAGAGAGAGAGAGAGAGTTCAGAATATCTGGGGAAGGAGAGAGAGAGAGTTCAGATCATCTGGGGAATGAGAGAGAGAGAGAGTTCAGATTATCTGGGGAATGAGAGAGAGAGTTCAGATCATCTGGGGAATGAGAGAAAGAGAGAGAGAGTTCAGATCATCTGGGGAATGAGAGAGAGAGAGTTCAGACTATCTGGGGAATGAGAGAGAGAGAGTTCAGATTATCTAGGGAATGAGAGAGAGAGAGTTCAGATCATCTGGGGAATGAGAGAGAGAGAGAGTTCAGATCATCTGGGGAATGATAGAGAGAGAGTTCAGATTATCTGGGGAATGAGAGAGAGAGAGTTCAGATTATCTAGGGAATGAGAGAGAGAGAGAGAGTTCAGATCATCTGGGGAATGAGAGAGAGAGAGTTCAGATCATCTGGGGAATGAGAGAGAGAGAGTTCAGATCATCTGGGGAATGAGAGAGAGAGAGTTCAGATTATCTGGGGAATGAGAGAGACAGAGTTCAGATCATCTGGGGAATGAGAGAGAGAGAGTTCAGATCATCTGGGGAATGAGAGAGAGAGAGAGTTCAGATCATCTGGGGAATGAGAGAGAGAGTTCAGATCATCTGGGGAATGAGAGAGAGAGTTCAGATCATCTGGGGAATGAGAGAGAGAGAGACAGAGTTCAGATCATCTGGGGAATGAGAGAGACAGAGTTCAGATCATCTGGGGAATGAGAGAGACAGAGTTCAGATCATCTGGGGAATGAGAGAGACAGAGTTCAGATCATCTGGGGAATGAGAGAGAGAGTTCAGATCTAACTAAAACGTCTAAATGAATTCTATTAAAAACAGGATTTCTACCATCTCTTTCCAGTCATGGTTACAGCAGCTGTACGTCAGCGTGAACCAGAGACATTTGCTTCAATTATATTTCTACGGGGATACCTTCGTACTCTCTCCACATCAGGATCCACCCTGACCAGCTTCTTCTTGTCCTCTGTAGAGGAGGCCAGACTGGTGTCCTCCTGGTTAGCAAATGCCTGGAGGGAGGTGGAAGCAAGGAGGGACATGTTTTATCTCGTTCAATTTCCACCTCGGCTCTGTTAAGCCAGGGAGGGTCAAGGTTCATTCATTATGTATCCTGTATTTAACTAGGCAAGTCAGTGAAGAACAAATTCGTATTTACAATGACGGTCATGTAACGGTTGGAAGAAGGTGGAAGAAGGTGGAAGAAGGTGAAGAGGACCAAGGTGCGGCGTGGCACGTGTTCATGGTAGATTGAATAAAGAAACTGAACACTAGAACAACAAAAAAACAACAAAGCGGAAACAAACGAAACAGTTCTGTCTGGTGCAGACACTCAAAGACAGAAAACAACCACCCACAACTAACAGTGGGAAAACAGGCTGCCTAAGTATGGTTCTCAATCAGAGACAACGATTGACAGCTGCCTCTGATTGGGAACCATACCAGGCCAAACACATAGAAATACAAAACATAGAATGCCCACCCCAACTCACGCCCTGACCAAACTAAAACAGAGACATAAAAAAGGAACTAAGGTCAGGACGTGACCAAATGGGGCTCCTGATCAGGACCAGATGTGATGGGGCCTGATGTGATACAGCCTGATGTGATGGGGCCTGATGTGATGGGGCCTGATGTGATGGGGCCTGATGTGATGCGGCCTGATGTGATGCTGCCTGATGGGATGGGGCCTGATGTGATGCAGCCTGATGTGATGCCAGCCGGATGCGATGCAGCTGGATGCGATGCAGCCTGATGTGATGCAGCCTGATGTGATTGGGCCTGATGTGATGGGGCCTGATGTGATGCAGCCTGATGTGATTGGGCCTGATGTGATGGGGCCTGAGGTGATGGGGCCGGATGTGATGCAGACGGGATTCAACACACTTCTTACCTCTGTTCTATTCCATTCATGAAATCGCATTTAAATTCACTTGGAATTATGTTTTTATTTTTAATTATAACCATTTTCGAAGTGTTTTGTTAGTAGCCCTTTCCTGCAGTCATTGACCTAAATCACCCTCTTCAGCCTCATGGGAGGAATGTTATTCATATTTTTCATAATTTCATAATTCATTAATTTTTTAAACAGACAAAAATCGTCTGTTTATTTATATTTCAGTCTTCTGTGATGTACCTTAAGTGTAATATTGGGAAACAGACTCAAAATGCAATACATGTCCACTATATATCTGACATGGAACAGGTCTTCTATCTTACCCTGTCTTTCTAAAGGTATTTGAAAGCCATGTTAACAAAACAGATTACCGACCATTTCGAATCCCACCGTACCTTCTCCGCTATGCAATCTGGTTTCAGAGCTGGTCATGGGTCAGCCACGCGCAAGGTCCTAAACGACATCATAACCGCCATTGATAAGAGACATTACTGTGCAGCCGTATTCATCGACCTGGCCAAGGCTTTCGACTCTGTCAATCACCACATTCTTATTGGCAGACTCGACAGCGTTGGTTTCTCAAATGATTGCCTCGCCTGGTTTACCAACTACTTCTCTGATAGAGTTCAGTGTGTCAAATCGGAGGGCCTGTTGTCCGGACCTCTGGCAGTCTCTATGGGTGTGCCACAGGGTTCAATTCTCGGACCGACTCTCTTCTCTGTATACATCAATTATGTTGCTTTTGCTGCTGGTGATTCTCTGATACACCTCTACGCAGACGACACCATTCTGTATACCTCTGGCCCCTCCTTGGACACTGTGTTAACTAACCTCCAAATGAGCTTCAATGCCATACAACTCTCCTTCCGTGGCCTCCAACTGCTCTTAAATGCAAGTAAAACTAAATGCATGCTCTTCAACCGATCGCTGCCTGCACCTGCCCGCCCGTCCAACATCACTACTCTGGACGGTTCGGACTTAGAATATGTGGACAACTACAAATACCTAGGTGTCTGGTTAGACTGTAAACTCTCCTTCCAGACTCACATTAGGCATCTCCAATCCAAAATTAAATCTAGAATCGGCTTCCTATATCGCAACAAAGCATCCTTCACTCATGCTGCCAAACATACCCCCATAAAACTGACCCCCCTACCGATCCTCGACTTCAGCGATGTCATTTACAAAATAGCCTCCAAAACCCTACTCAATAAATTGGACGCAGTCTATCACAGTGCCATCCGTTTTGTCACCAAAGCCCCATATACTACCCACCAGTGCGACCTGTATGCTCTCATTGGTTGGCCCTCGCTTCATACTCGTCGCCAAACCCACTGGCTACAGGTTATCTACAAGTCTCTGCTAGGTAAATCCACGACTTATCTCAGCTCACTGGTCACCATAGCAGCAACCACTCGTAGCACGCGCTCCAGCAGGTATATCTCTCTGGTCACCCCCAAAGCCCTTTGGTCATCTTTCCTTCCAGTTCTCTGCTGCCAATGACTGGAACGAATTGCAAAAATCTCTGAAGCTCACATCTCCCTCACATCTCCCTCACTAGCTTTAAGCACCAGCTGTCAGAGCAGTTCACAGATCACTGCACCTGTACATAGCCCATCTTTAAACAGCCCATCTATCTACCTCATCCCCATACTGTATTTATTTATTTATCTTGCTCCTTTGCACCCCAGTATCTCTACTTGCACATTCATCTTCTGCACATCTACCATTTTGGTGTTTAATTGCTATATTGTAATTACTTTAATACCATGGCCTATTCATTGCCTTAACTCCCTTATCTCACCTCATTTGCACTCACTGTATATAGACTTTTTGTTTTCTTTTGTTCTACTGTATTATTGACTGTATGTTTGTTTATTCCATGTGTAACTCTGTGTTGTTGTTTGTGTTGAACTGCTTTGCTTTATCTTGGCCAGGTCGTTAGTTGTAAATGAGAACTTGTTCTCAACTAGCCTACCTGGTTAAATAAAAGGTGTTCTCAACTAGCCTACCTGGTAAAATAAAGGTGTTCTCAACTAGTCTACCTGGTTAAATAAAGGTGTTCTCAACTAGCCTACCAGGTTAAATAAAGGTGTTCTCAACTAGTCTACCTGGTTAAATAAAGGTGTTCTCAACTAGCCTACCTGGTTAAATAAAGGTGAAATAAACATACATTTAAAAAAACATGTGTGTGAGGTAAAAACGTGTGTGAGGTAAAAACATGTGTGTGAGGTAAAAAAACATGTGTGTGAGGTAAAAAAACATGTGTGTGAGGTAAAAAAAAACGTGTGTGAGGTAAAAAAACATGTGTGTGAGGTAAAAAAACATGTGTGTGAGGTAAAATTACAAAGTAGATTTGTTTAAGACGACCAATAATCACTCTGTGAGACCCTGATTTAGTCCACTGCAGTCAATTAAAGGGAAAACAAGTTCACGGTTGTCTTCCAAACTCTAGGTTTGTGTACCTTTCTCGTGATGCGGAAGTATCCAGTCATAGGAGACATCAGCATCATCTTGAGGACGACGATAGTGGCGTAGGTAGAGAAGGCCAGGAACACCTCGCTGTCTATCATATGAGTTAGCTCTGCCATGGCTGTTCGGTTCGAGTCTCGCTGGAAAACAGAGCAGAACAACATAAACTTAGCGATCACACGGTTTAGGTTTGATTGAACTTCAAGTGGATTTGAAAAGTTTTGTTTTTACATTTCAACTTTTTTTTTTAAATGTCTCATTAAATTTAAAAAAATAAATACGTAATTGATCATTGATCTAATGGTAATAACACATTAATAAACCTAATGCATGTAGATATTTACTGATTTACGACAACTCTTATTTGTGTTATTTTTAATGGGGTGCTATTGCATAATCTTGGGAGAGGAGTGTTCAACGGCGAAACCCAACACTTTGTTTCTAGTCGTTGTAACGTGTGTGACGTGTTTACTGTTTCTAGGGTAGTTTACACACAGATATAATTTACCCCCAACAGAAAGGTTGTACTTTCCTCGTGCATACTATGATGAATTAAATGCATGCATTGCATTGTGACGCAATGTCTCCCATACACACGTTATAACCAGTGCAGCGCTGGGTACGTGCAGCCACACCGTTTGCGCATTTACATAGTCTACACACATTACGCAAAATAGCCTCCTTTAAAAAAAATCAATCAAATCAAATCAAAAATCAAATCAAATCAAATTGTATTTGTCACATACACATGGTTAGCAGATGTTAATGCGAGTGTAGCGAAATGCTTGTGCTTCTAGTTCCGACAATGCAGTAATAACAAGTAATCTAACTAACAATTCCAAAACTACTGTCTTGTACACAGTGTAAGGGGATAAAGAATATGTACATAAGGATATATGAATGAGTGATGGTACAGAGCGGCATAGGCAAGATACAGTAGATGGTATCGAGTACAGTATATACATATGAGATGAGTATGTAAACAAAGTGGCATAGTTAAAGTGGCTAGTGATACATGTATTACATAAGAATACAGTCGATGATATAGAGTACAGTATATACGTATGCATATGAGATGAATAATGTAGGGTAAGTAACATTATATAAGGTAGCATTGTTTAAAGTGGCTAGTGATATATTTACATCATTTCCCATCAATTCCCATTATTAAAGTGGCTGGAGTTGAGTCAGAGTCAGTGTGTTGGCAGCAGCCACTCAATGTTAGTGGTGGCTGTTTAACAGTCTGATGGCCTTGAGATAGAAGCTGTTTTTCAGTCTCTCGGTCCCAGCTTTGATGCACCTGTACTGACCTCGCCTTCTGGATGATAGCGGGGTGAACAGGCAGTGGCTCGGGTGGTTGATGTCCTTGATGATCTTTATGGCCTTCCTGTGACATCGGGTGGTGTAGGTGTCATGGAGGGCAGGTAGTTTGCCCCCGGTGATGCGTTGTGCAGACCTCACTACCCTCTGGAGAGCCTTACGGTTGAGGGCGGAGCAGTTGCCGTACCAGGCGGTGATACAGCCCGCCAGGATGCTCTCGATTGTGCATCTGTAGAAGTTTGTGAGTGCTTTTGGTGACAAGCCGAATTTCTTCAGCCTCCTGAGGTTGAAGAGGCGCTGCTGCGCCTTCATCACAATGCTGTCTGTGTGAGTGGACCAATTCAGTTTGTCTGTGATGTGTATGCCGAGGAACTTAAAACTTGCTACCCTCTCCACTACTGTTCCATCGATGTGGATAGGGGGGTGTTCCCTCTGCTGTTTCCTGAAGTCCACAATCATCTCCTTAGTTTTGTTGACGTTGAGTGTGAGGTTATTTTCCTGACACCACACTCCGAGGGCCCTCACCTCCTCCCTGTAGGCCGTCTCGTCGTTGTTGGTAATCAAGCCTACCACTGTTGTGTCGTCCGCAAACTTGATGATTGAGTTGGAGGCGTGCGTGGCCACGCAGTTGT
>NC_092167.1:1629999-1632499 GCF_045791955.1 Oncorhynchus clarkii lewisi
TGGTGCAGATTGAGTACAGAAGACTAGATGAGTCGTGGTTATTGGTGTAGATTGAGTACAGAAGACTAGATGATTGTAATGAGAGTCATGGTTATTGGTGTAGATTGAGTACAGAAGACTAGATGATTGTAATGAGAGTCATGGTTATTGGTGCAGATTGAGTACAGAAGACTAGATGAGTCGTGGTTATTGGTGTAGATTGAGTACAGAAGACTAGATGATTGTAATGAGAGTCATGGTTATTGGTGCAGATTGAGTACAGAACAGCAGCTGTTGGAGTTGTTCAGTCTTCATTAGCTGAATGGTAATGAGTTAGCAGATGTGTGTGTGTGTTAGCAGAATGGTAATGATGTGGTGGAAGTTAGTACAGCTACTGGCTTTATGAGGAAGCAAAGCAAAGGAATACACGGAGGGAGGGTGTAACGTACTGGAAGATCTCTGTTCCAGAAATACTGAGGTGGGTTGAATAACCGGAGGGAGGGTGTAACATACTTGAAGATCTCTGTTCCAGAAATACTGAGGTGGGTTGAAGAAACGGAGGGAGGGTGTAACATACTGGAAGAGCTCTGTTCCAGAAATACTGAGGTGGGTTGAAGAAACGGAGGGAGGGTGTAACGTACTGGAAGATCTCTGTCCTAGAAATACTGAGGTGGGTTGAAGAACCGGAGGGAGGGTGTAACGTACTGGAAGATCTCTGTCCTAGAAATACTGAGGTGGGTTGAAGAAACGGAGGGAGGGTGTAACGTACTGGAAGATCTCTGTCCTAGAAATACTGAGGTGGGTTGAAGAAACGGAGGGAGGGTGTAACGTACTGGAAGATCTCTGTCCTAGAAATACTGAGGTGGGTTGAAGAAACGGAGGGAGGGTGTAACGTACTGGAAGATCTCTGTTCCAGAAATACTGAGGTGGGTTGAAGAACCGGAGGGAGGGTGTAACGTACTGGAAGATCTCTGTCCTAGAAATACTGAGGTGGGTGGAAGAAACGGAGGGAGGGTGTAACGTACTGGAAGATCTCTGTCCTAGAAATACTGAGGTGGGTTGAAGAAACGGAGGGAGGGTGTAACGTACTGGAAGATCTCTGTCCTAGAAATACTGAGGTGGGTTGAAGAAACGGAGGGAGGGTGTAACATACTGGAAGAGCTCTGTTCCAGAAATACTGAGGTGGGTTGAAGAAACGGAGGGAGGGTGTAACGTACTGGAAGATCTCTGTCCTAGAAATACTGAGGTGGGTTGAAGAAACGGAGGGAGGGTGTAACGTACTGGAAGAGCTCTGTTCCAGAAATACTGAGGTGGGTTGAAGAAACGGAGGGAGGGTGTAACGTACTGGAATATCAATGTTTATACAGAAAGTTTTCTTTGACAGTTTAAAAATAATTTATATCTCAATTATCTCAGTATCTCTGTCTGTGTCTGTCCTGAGACTGTCTCAGTACTGTCTGTGTCTGTCCTGAGACTGTCTCAGTACTGTCTGTGTCTGTCCTGAGACTGTCTCAGTACTGTCATTGTCTGTATTGAGACTGTCTCAGTACTGTCATTGTCTGTCCTGAGACTGTCTCAGTACTGTCATTGTCTGTCCTGAAATTGTCTCAGTACTGTCGTTGTCTGTCCTGAGACTGTCTCAGTACTGTCAGTGTCTGTCCTGAGACTGTCTCAGTACTGTCTGTGTCTGTCCTGAGACTGTCTCAGTACTGTCTGTGTCTGTCCTGAGACTGTCTCAGTACTGTCTGTGTCTGTCCTGAGACTGTCTCAGTACTGTCTGTGTCTCTATTGAGACTGTCTCAGTACTGTCATTGTCTGTCCTGAGACTGTCTCAGTACTGTCGTTGTCTGTCCTGAGACTTTCTCAGTACTGTCAGTGTCTATATTGAGACCTCTGTCTCAGTACTGTCAGTGTCTATATTGAGACTGTCTCAGTACTGTCCGTGTCTATATTGAGACCTCTGTCTCAGTACTGTCATTGTCTGTCCTGAGACTGTCTCAGTACTGTCAGTGTCTATATTGAGACTGTCTCAGTACTGTCAGTGTCTATAGCTACAACAAGCATTTCGCTACACACGCATTAACATCTGCTAACCATGTGTATGTGACAAATAAAATTTGATTTGATTTATATTGAGACCTCTGTCTCAGTACTGTCAGTGTCTGTCCTGAGACTGTCTCAGAACTGTCAGTGTCTATATTGAGACCAGTGTCTATATTGAGACCTCTGTCTCAGTACTGTGATTGTCTGTATTGAGACCTCTGTCTCAGTACTGTCAGTGTCTGTCCTGAGACTGTCTCAGTACAGTCAGTGTCTGTCCTGAGACTGTCTCAGTACTGTCAGTGTCTGTCCTGAGACTGTCTCAGTACTGTCAGTGTCTATATTGAGACTGTCTCAGTACTGTCAGTGTCTGTATTGAGACTGTCTCAGTACTGTCTGTGTCTATATTGAGACTGTCTCAGTACTGTCAGTGTCTGTCCTGAGACTGTCTCAGTACTGTCTGTGTCTGTCCTGAGACTGT
>NC_092167.1:1634999-1712499 GCF_045791955.1 Oncorhynchus clarkii lewisi
GTCATTGAGGGGAGTGGAATGACAGCACAAACAGACTGATACCCAGGCTACGAACAGACAGCCACAGCTAGCAGCTAGTGGAATGATATCACAAACAGACTGATACCCAGGCTATGAACAGACAGCCACAGCTAGCAGACTCTATTACAGCTAGTGGAATGATAGCACAAACAGACATCTGATACCCAGGCTACAAACAGATAGCCACAGCTAGCAGACTCTATAACAGCTAGTGAAATGATAGCACAAACAGACTGATTCCCAGGCTATTTAACAGACAGTCACAGCTAGCAGACTCTATAACAGCTAGTGGAATGATAGCACAAACAGACATCTGATACCCAGGCTACGAACAGACAGCCACAGCTAGCAGACTCTATTACAGCTAGTGGAATGACAGCCCAAACAGACTGATACCCAGGCTACGAACAGACAGACACAGCTAGCAGACTCTATAACAGCTAGTGGAATGATAGCACAAACAGACATCTGATACCCAGGCTATGAACAGACAGCCACAGCTAGCAGACTCTATTACAGCTAGTGGAATGATAGCACAAACAGACATCTGATACCCAGGCTACAGACAGACAGCCACAGCTAGCAGACTATATTACAGCTAGTGGAATGATAGCACAAACAGACTGATACCCAGGCTTTTTAACAGAGAGACACAGCTAGCAGACTATATAACAGCTAGTGGAATGATAGCACAAACAGACTGATTCCCAGGCTATTTAACAGACAGCCATAGCTAGCAGACTCTATTACAGCTAGTGGAATGACAGCACAAACAGACTGATACCCAGGCTATGAACAGACAGCCACAGCTAGCAGACTCTATTACAGCTAGTGGAATGATAGCACAAACAGACTGATACCCAGGCTTTTTAACAGAGAGACACAGCTAGCAGACTATATAACAGCTAGTGGAATGATAGCACAAACAGACTGATACCCAGGCTACGAACAGACAGCCACAGCTAGCAGACTCTATTACAGCTGGTGGAATGACAGCACAAACAGACTGATACCCAGGCTTTTTAACAGAGAGACACAGCTAGCAGACTATATAACAGCTAGTGGAATGATAGCACATACAGACTGATACCCAGGCTACGAACAGACAGCCACAGCTAGCAGACTATATAACAGCTATCTGCCTCGTTGTCTGTTTACTTTGTAGCAGCACAAACCTGATTCCCTTCCCTCGGGAATAGCATCAACACACCTAACAATCACAACCACACACAAACACAAACTGTACAGTAATTAGCGCTGGCCATCCCGTCACAGGTTCAGGGGGTCGGTTGGAGGGGGAGGAGGGGGGGGGGGGGTCTGGCCTTTCAGAGTCTCTAGGGTACCCATTAGGACTGAGGCTTAGAGGCTTTACCTCCCACCCCCTGCTCACGCTACCGCACAATTACCACAGCTAGGACATGCTAATGCTGCTAATGTCTTTCTACTGAACAATAACAGCTAGGACATGTTAATCCTGCTAATGTCTCTCTACTGAACAATAACAGCTAGGACATGCTAATACTGCTACGGTCTCTCTACTGAACAATAACAGCTAGGACATGCTAATCCTGCTAATGTCTCTCTACTGAACAATAACAGCTAGGACATGCTAATCCTGCTAATGTCTCTCTACTGAACAATAACAGCTAGGACATGCTAATCCTGCTAATGTCTCTCTGCTGAACAATAACAGCTAGGACATGCTAATACTGCTAATGTCTTTCTACTGAACAATAACAGCTAGGCCATGCTAATACTGCTACTGTCTCTCTACTGAACAATAACAGCTAGGCCATGCTAACACTGCTACTGTCTCTCTACTGAACAATAACAGCTAGGACATGCTAATCCTGCTAATGTCTCTCTACTGAACAATAAGAGAGAGAGAGAGAGAGAGAGAGAGAGAGAGAGAGAGAGAGAGAGAGAGAGAGAGAGAGAACCATTAGAAACCACATAAACATTGGTCAGTACCTTCCACGATTCTAGTCAGATAACTATTATACAGAGAGAGAGAGAGGAGGGGAGGAAAGAGAGAGAGGAAGTGAAGGAAAGAGAGAGAGGAAGGGAGGGAAAGAGAGAGAGAGGACGGGGAGGAAAGAGAGAGAGAGGAAGGGGAGGAAAGAGAGAGAGAGGAAGGGGAGGAAAGAGAGAGAGAGGAAGGGGAGGAAAGAGAGAGAGAGGAAGGGGAGGAAAGAGAGAGAGAGGAGGGGGAGGAAAGAGAGAGAGGAAGGGGAGGAAAGAGAGAGAGGAAGGGGAGGAAAGAGAGAGAGAGGAAGGGGAGGAAAGAGAGAGAGAGGAGGAAAGAGAGAGGAAGGGGAGGAAAGAGAGAGAGGAAGGGGAGGAAAGAGAGAGAGAGGAAGGGGAGGAAAGAGAGAGAGAGGAGGGGGAGAGAGAGAGAGAGGAAGGGGAGGAAAGAGAAATTAAGGAAGGGGAGGAAAGAGAGAGGGAGGAAGGGGAGGAAAGAGAGAGAGGAAGGGGAGGAAAGAGAGAGAGAGGAAGGGGAGGAAAGAGAGAGAGAGGAAGGGGAGGAAAGAGAAAGAAAGGAAGGGGAGGAAAGAGAGAGAGAGGAAGGGGAAGAAAGAGAGAGAGGAAGGGGAGGAAAGAGAGAGAGAGGAAGGGGAGGAAAGAGAGAGAGAGGAAGGGGAGGAAAGAGAGAGAGGAAGGGGAGGAAAGCGAGAGAGAGGAAGGGGAGGAAAGAGAGAGAGGAAGGGGAGGAAAGAGAGAGAGGAAGGGGAGGAAAGAGAGAGAGAGGAAGGGGAGGAAAGAGAGAGAGAGGAAGGGGAGGAACGAGAGAGAGAGGAGGGAAAGAGAGAGGATGGGGAGGAAAGAGAGAGAGGAAGGGGGGGAGAGAGAGAGGAGGGGAGGAAAGAGGGAGAGAGGAAGGGGAGGAAAGAGAAAGAGAGGAAGGGGAGGAAAGAGAGAGAGAGGAAGGGGAGGAAAGAGAGAGAGGAAGGGGAGGAAAGAGAGAGAGAGGAAGCGGAGGAAAGAGAGAGAGAGGAGGGAAAGAGAGAGGAAGGGGAGGAAAGAGAGAGAGAGGAAGGGGAGGGGGTATCCGTGTCATTGAGTCTCTTCCGGACCCCATTTCACCCAACAGAATAAGACATTTAATGGCCGGCACGACGCATCCCCGCGCCAAACAAGCTGGGTGGGTCGGAGAGAGAGAAAAAAAATGGAGAAAAAATTGCCTTCTGAATAATCCGCTCTTCTCTGCCTGATGTTCCCAAATGGCACACTGTTCCCCATGAGCTCTGGTCAAAAGTAGTGCGCCGTAAAGTGCATAGAGTGTCATTTGGGACGGTGCTCTCTCCCTTTCTGCCTGAAAGGTTCTCTGAAGGTTATTGTTGAGAATAATGCTGTTTCCTGGCCCTCCCGCAGATGACAATCATCTTTCCAATTTGTTTGAGATTAGGTCATAGGGAAACGCGGCATCGTAAACACACAGGGCCGTGGACGATAGAGAGAGAGAGACACGGGGCCGTGGACGATAGAGAGAGAGAGAGACAGGGCCGTGGACGATAGAGAGAGAGAGAGACAGAGTGGAGGGAGGACAGTGGAGGGAAGGATAGATGCTGTTGGACGCCTCATAGCTTTGATTACCATGACAGTGCCTGAGTCTTATATAGCACCCTATTCCCTATGTAGTGCACTACTTTAGATCAGAGCCCTATTTCCTATATAGTGCACTACTTTAGACCACGGACTTATGGCTCCCTATTCCCTATGTAGTGCACTACTTTAGACCAGAGCCCTATTCCCTATGTAGTGCACTACTTTTGACCAGGACCAATAGGGTGCCATTTGGGATGTACATATGACACTGGCTAAGGTGGAAGCCGGGCCACAAACAGACCTATATTCACTGTATTGATTGGATAGTGTGTGTGTCTGTGTGTGTGTGTGTGTCTGAGTGTGTGTGCGCGTGTGTGTGTGTCTGAGTGTGTGTGTGTGTGTGTGTGTGTGTCTGAGTGTGTGTGTCTGAGTGTGTCTGTCTGAGTGTGTGTGTGTGTGAGTGTGTGTGTCTGAGTGTGTGTGTGTGTGTGTGTCTCTGAGTGTGTGTGTGTGTGTGTGTCTCTGTGTGTCTCTGTGTGTGTCTGAGTGTGTCTGAGTGTGTGTGTGTGTGTGTGTGTATGTGTGTGTGTGTGTCTGAGTGTGTGTGTGTGTGTGTGTGTGTGTGTGTGTGTGTCTGTGTGTGTGTGTGTGTGTCTGAGTGTGTCTGAGTGTGTGTGTGTGTGTGTGTGTGTGTGTGTGTGTGTGATTTTAAATGTCTAATTCTCTGTAGAGCTGTACGTTGATTTTAAATGTCTAATTCTCTGTAGAGCTGTACGTTGATTTTAAATGTCTAATTCTCTGTAGAGCTGTACGTTGACGATACTGATTTGAATAGGGCCCTGAGATCTTTTACAGAGCTGATCTGATTGGTCAAAAAAAAAAGATACTTAGTGAACAAAAAAAATATCATAATTGAGCTGCCTGTTTAAACCACAGATAAGCCCTGTTCATCTGGTAGAGGTTACCACCGTGGTCCCTGCTACATCAAAAGACATATGGCTAACTTTCAGAGAATAAAACAATCTTAAAAGGCCATCTCCACCTCCCCGCCTGATTCGTTTGCCTCTTGTTATGCATCCAGAGGCCGTTGGAGGATTATCAGGCTGGCTGTATAGATCCCCTCTCTGTTGATAATAAAACACACTGCATTCTCTGAATAGCAACCGTTGGCTTAAATAGGGACGATTAGAGGCCAAGTGGAACATGTGTTGGAGATCGTAGTGCTTCTAGACAATCAATGTCTGGTCGAATTGTGCCCAGAGTAAAAGTTAAATCTTCTTGCTATCTGAACTGTGGATGTCCTGTGGGTTTTAGTGTGGAGTGGTCTAATGACTGGGCGTCAACGAGATATATACTGTACTTGTAGATTTTACTGGGATAAAAACAAATGAATCATTATTAAATATTAAAACAAATGAACCGACATTGTTTGAAGAGGTTATGTGGCAGTAAACTGTTTCTGGTAAGAGTTTCTGAGCGGTGCTCTATGTTGATGGATTAGATAACAACGTCTGGTAGTACAGTCTTCAGTCTTCAGCCAGATTCCCTACAATCCCAACGTTACTGTGGTGAGACAAGACAAATGAATCTGACCACTACACACATTGCCCAGGAGAACTTCCTTTATTAATGTCATGTATCACATGATGATTAGTTCATATTTTAATTCAAACGAATTTAGCATTAAAAAAAAGTTAGTATACAAATTAAATAGGTATTCTTCTTCCTCTTCTGATTCTGATTAATCTTGATTGATTAGAGTCTGCCAACTTCCCAGAAGTCTTCAGTAGAATTCCCCTTGCAGTCACAGACATAGTTGTGGTGACCCAAATTCTGACCAACCACCAACATTCCCCAGAACAACTTTCCTACTTTTCCCAAACGCTCGAAAAAGACAAAACGAAAACAAACCAAACAGCTTAAAAACCAGTTGATAGTTTAAAACAGAGACATCAAAAATAATCTAAGTCCTGACTTCACTTCAGAGACCTGGCTAGCGCATCAAAAATAACCCCTCTAAGTCCTGACTTCACTTCAGAGACCTGGCTACCGCATCAAAAATAACCCCTCTAAGTCCTGACTTCACTTCAGAGACCTGGCTACCGCATCAAAAATAACCCCTCTAAGTCCTGACTTCACTTCAGAGACCTGGCTACCGCATCAAAAATAACCCCTCTAAGTCCTGACTTCACTTCAGAGACCTGGCTACCGCATCAAAAATGACCCCTCTAAGTCCTGACTTCACTTCAGAGACCTGGCTAGCGCATCAAAAATGACCCCTCTAAGTCCTGACTTCACTTCAGAGACCTGGCTAGCGCATCAAAAATGACCCCTCTAAGTCCTGACTTCACTTCAGAGACCTGGCTACCACATCAAAAATGACCCCTCTAAGTCCTGACTTCACTTCAGAGACCTGGCTAGCGCATCAAAAATGACCCCTCTAAGTCCTGACTTCACTTCAGAGACCTGGCTACCGCATCAAAAATGACCCCTCTAAGTCCTGACTTCACTTCAGAGACCTGGCTACCGCATCAAAAATAACCCCTCTAAGTCCTGACTTCACTTCAGAGACCTGGCTACCGCATCAAAAATGACCCCTCTAAGTCCTGACTTCACTTCAGAGACCTGGCTAGCGCATCAAAAATGACCCCTCTAAGTCCTGACTTCACTTCAGAGACCTGGCTACCGCATCAAAAATAACCCCTCTAAGTCCTGACTTCACTTCAGAGACCTGGCTACCGCATCAAAAATGACCCCTCTAAGTCCTGACTTCACTTCAGAGACCTGGCTAGCGCATCAAAAATGACCCCTCTAAGTCCTGACTTCACTTCAGAGACCTGGCTAGCGCATCAAAAATAACCCCTCTAAGTCCTGACTTCACTTCAGAGACCTGGCTACCGCATCAAAAATAACCCCTCTAAGTCCTGACTTCACTTCAGAGACCTGGCTACCGCATCAAAAATAACCCCTCTAAGTCCTGACTTCACTTCAGAGACCTGGCTAGCGCATCAAAAATGACCCCTCTAAGTCCTGACTTCACTTCAGAGACCTGGCTAGCGCATCAAAAATGACCCCTCTAAGTCCTGACTTCACTTCAGAGACCTGGCTAGCGCATCAAAAATAACCCCTCTAAGTCCTGACTTCACTTCAGAGACCTGGCTACCGCATCAAAAATAACCCCTCTAAGTCCTGACTTCACTTCAGAGACCTGGCTAGCGCATCAAAAATGACCCCTCTAAGTCCTGACTTCACTTCAGAGACCTGGCTAGCGCATCAAAAATAACCCCTCTAAGTCCTGACTTCACTTCAGAGACCTGGCTACCGCATCAAAAATAACCCCTCTAAGTCCTGACTTCACTTCAGAGACCTGGCTACCGCATCAAAAATAACCCCTCTAAGTCCTGACTTCACTTCAGAGACCTGGCTACCGCATCAAAAATAACCCCTCTAAGTCCTGACTTCACTTCAGAGACCTGGCTACCGCATCAAAAATAACCCCTCTAAGTCCTGACTTCACTTCAGAGACCTGGCTAGCGCATCAAAAATAACCCCTCTAAGTCCTGACTTCACTTCAGAGACCTGGCTACCGCATCAAAAATAACCCCTCTAAGTCCTGACTTCACTTCAGAGACCTGGCTAGCGCATCAAAAATAACCCCTCTAAGTCCTGACTTCACTTCAGAGACCTGGCTAGCGCATCAAAAATAACCCCTCTAAGTCCTGACTTCACTTCAGAGACCTGGCTAGCGCATCAAAAATAACCTCTCTAAGTCCTGACTTCACTTCAGAGACCTGGCTAGCGCATCAAAAATAACCCCTCTAAGTCCTGACTTCACTTCAGAGACCTGGCTACCGCATCAAAAATAACCCCTCTAAGTCCTGACTTCACTTCAGAGACCTGGCTACCGCATCAAAAATGATCCCTCTAAGTCCTGACTTCACTTCAGAGACCTGGCTAGCGCATCAAAAATCACCCCTCTAAGTCCTGACTTCACTTCAGAGACCTGGCTAGCGCATCAAAAATGACCCCTCTAAGTCCTGACTTCACTTCAGAGACCTGGCTAGCGCATCAAAAATAACCCCTCTAAGTCCTGACTTCACTTCAGAGACCTGGCTAGCGCATCAAAAATAACCCCTCTAAGGGGTGACTTCACTTCAGAGACCTGGCTAGCGCATCAGAGAGACATCCAATCAGCGTCCCAACAATCCTTATCTCTCCAATTGCCTTCATTAAATAGTTATTTTCTTTTCCTTTTTTATCGTTTTATGAAGCGTAAACGCGTCACCGTTTATAGCTGCTACCGAGTCGGGTTATCTGTGGATCGGTAATGGCAGCGGGTTATCTGTGGATCGGTAATAGCAGCGGCTGAGAAGCCAGAGTTGAGAACGAGCATCATTACTGAAGACCTTGGTCTGCATCCCAAATGGCACGCAACACTATTCCCTGTTTTGGGGATTGCACAGAAGTGGTGTAAAATGCTGTCCCCCCCCCCCCCCCTCTCCAAAGAATGGTTTAACCCAACCCAGTAAAGTCTCCAAATTTAGGACATTTATTTACGTTCTAATTCAAAGGCAATAACAAACATATTAGTCTGTTTAATCCACCTGAAAATACAGAACAAATTATACACCAAATATGTTCAATTCAAATATACTAATTGATTCAAATAAAATAAAAACTGTATGTTTCGATAAAAAAATAAAAAAGGTATAATCTTTGTAAATCATATCACAAATGTCTGCTCTACCTAAAAATACAACCAACTAATTGCAGCGTTACCACCAAAAATAGAAGAGGCAAGTAGAAAGGGGAAATAAGTAAGGAACTGGTCTGTCGGCCCTGAACTAAAGACCACAAATGGTTAAAGAAAATTGTGATTAATAAAAACATATACCATTTTCATTTAAGGACCAAAAAACTGACAGCTGTGGCATATAAACGGCATATAGTTGGGAAGAGATTTTAGATTTACCCATTCCAAGACGCATGGTTTATGAATTGACACCCAAAACGAAGCCGGATTTAAAACTTAGAATTTTTCAATTTAAATGATTATACAACATTCTTAGAATCAATAGAATGTTATATATATATATATATTTGGGGGATACAACACTTAGAACTGTTCAATTTAAATGATTATACAACATTCTTAGAATCAATAGAATGTTATATATAATTGGGGGATACAACCTTAGAACTTCTCAATTTAAATGATTATACAACATTCTTAGAATCAATAGAATGTTATATATATATATATATATATATATATATATTTGGGGGATACAACACTTAGAACTGTTCAATTTAAATGATTATACAACATTCTTAGAATCAATAGAATGTTATATATAATTGGGGGATACAACACTTAGAACTTCTCAATTTAAATGATTATACAACATTCTTAGAATCAATAGAATGTTATATATAATTGGGGGATACAACACCTAGAACTTCTCAATTTAAATGATTATACAACATTCTTAGAATCAATAGAATGTTATATATATATATATATATGGGGGATACAACCATCCCAGCTCTGCAGATTCCGCTGTGAGGAGGCAGACTGTCACGTTGTGGCCATAGAGGTTTTATTCTCTATTTTGGTGTGACTAGGGTGGGCATTCTATGTTCATTTTTTATGTTTTGGATTTCTGTGTTGTTTGGCCGGGTGTGGTTCTCAATCAGAGGCAGCTGTCTATCGTTGTCTCTGATTGAGAACCATACTTAGGTAGCCCTTTTCCCACCTGTGTGGTGTGGGTAGTTATGTTCTGTTTAGTGTGGGTTGCACCTGACGGAGCTGTTTCGGTTGTGCTTTTGTTGCTTGTTGTTTAGCGTTCAGCTTTACCGTTTATAAATAACATGAACAGGTACCACGCGGTGCTTTGGTCCTCCACCAACGGCCGTTACACATAGTCATTAGGTCATGTGTTAGAAGGCCAGCATCCCGGAGTCGTCTCTTCACTGTTGACGTTGAGACTGGTGTTTTGCGGGTACTATTTAATGAAGCTGCCAGTTGAGGACTTGTGAGGCATCTGTTTCTCAAACTAGACATACTAATGTACTTGCCCTCTTGCTCAGTTGTGCACCGGGGCCTCCCACTCCTCTTTCTATTCTGGTTAGAGCCAGTTTGCGCTGTTCTGTGAAGGAAGTAGTACACAGCGTTGTACGAGATCTTCAGTTTCTTGGCAATTTCTCTATCAATTTGATGTTATTTTAATGGACCAAAAAAAGAAAGTGCTTTTCTTTCAAAAACAAGGACATTTCTAACCGTTGAATGGTAGTGTAAATGTTTAATATATATATATAATATGTAAATGTATATATATATATATCACCTTTATTTAAACAGGGACTCCCCATGAACACCAGAGTCTCTAACACAAGGCAGCCCCTTGCATATACAATTTCAATTTCACGACAAAGACCTCCTCGACTTCAAAAATAAATGACAGATTTATTGAGTTATTTTAGATTAATATCAAACTTTTGTTGTTGAGGAAGTAAACTTAGCTACGGCATGTCAAGTGGGACATACAGTAAAATAGGTTATTTTAAAGGGTGTATGTGAGCTAAGACGTTCTCTTCATCCTCAGATCAGTTCTGTTGGGTCCAAAAACCAACCTACAGCAGGCACCTTGTCATGCCCTGGTCATAGGCACCTTGTCACGCCCTGGCCATAGGCACCTTCTCACGCCCTGGCAGCTTGTCACGCCCTGGCACCTTGTCACGCCCTGGCACCTTGTCACGCCCTGGCACCTTGTCATGCCCTGGTCATAGGCACCTTGTTATGCCCTGGTCATAGGCACCTTGTCACGCCCTGGGCATAGGCACCTTGTCACGCCCTGGTCATAGGCACCTTGCCACGCCCTGGTTATAGGCACATTCTCACGCCCTGGCCATAGGCACCTTGTCACGCCCTGGCCATAGGCACCTTGTCACGCCCTGGTCATAGACACCTTCTCACGCCCTGGTCATAGGCACCTTCTCACGCCCTGGCCATAGGCACCTTCTCACGCCCTGGCCATAGGCACCTTCTCACGCCCTGGCCATAGGCACCTTGTCACGCCCTGGCCATAGGCACCTTGTCATGCCCTGGTCATAGGCACCTTGTCACGCCCTGGCCATAGGCACCTTGTCATGCCCTGGCACCTTGTCACGCCCTGGTCATAGGCACCTTGTCACGCCCTGGTCATAGGCACCTTGTCACGCCCTGGTCATAGGCACCTTCTCACGCCCTGGTCATAGGCACCTTGTCACGCCCTGGCCATAGGCACCTTGTCACACCCTGACCATAGGCACCTTGTCACGCCCAGGTCATAGGCACCTTGTCGCGCCCTGGCCATAGGCACCTTGTCACGCCCTGGTCATAGGCACCTTGTCACACCCTGGCACCTTGTCACGCCCTGGTCATAGGCACCTTGTCAAGCCCTGACCATAGGCACCTTGTCACGCCCTGGCCATAGGCACCTTGTCACGCCCTGGCCATAGGCACCTTGTCACGCCCTGGCCATAGGCACCTTGTCACGCCCTGACCATAGGCACCTTGTCACGCCCAGGTCATAGGCACCTTGTCGCGCCCTGGCCATAGGCACCTTGTCACGCCCTGGCCATAGGCACCTTGTCACGCCCTGGCCATAGGCACCTTGTCAAGCCCTGGTCATAGGCACCTTGTCACGCCCTGGCCATAGGCACCTTGTCATGCCCTGGCACCTTGTCAAGCCCTGGTCATAGGCACCTTCTCACGCCCTGGCCATACGCACCTTGTTATGCCCTGGTCATAGGCACCTTGTCACGCCCTGGCCATAGGCACCTTGTCACGCCCTGGCCATAGGCACCTTGTCACGCCCTGGTCATAGGCACCTTGTCACACCCTGGTCATAGGCACCTTGTAGGGAATAGGGTACCAGGGCCCGTAGGACTGAGGTCAAAACTAGTGAACTATGTAGGGAATAGGGTACCAGTGTCCCTTAGGACTGAGGTCAAAACTAGTGAACTATGTAGGGAATAGGGTACAAGGGTCCCTTAGGACTGAGATCAAAACTAGTGAACTATGTAGGGAATAGGGTACCAGGGCCCGTAGGAATGAGGTCAAAACTAGTGAACTACAGTGCCTTGCGAAAGTATTCGTCCCCCTTGAACTTTGCGACCTTTTGCCATATTTCAGGCTTCAAACATAAAGATATAAAACTGTATTTTTTTGTGAAGAATCAACAACAAGTGGGACACAATCATGAAGTGGAACGACATTTATTGGATATTTCAAACGTTTTTAACAAATCAAAAACTGAAAAATTGGGCGTGCAAAATTATTCAGCCCCTATACATTCAGTGCAGCAAACTCTCTCCAGAAGTTCAGTGAGGATCTCTGAATGATCCAATGTTGACCTAAATGACTAATGATGATAAATACAATCCACCTGTGTGTAATCAAGTCTCCGTATAAATGCACCTGCACTGTGATAGTCTCAGAGGTCCGTCAAAAGCGCAGAGAGCATCATGAAGAACAAGGAACACACCAGGCAGGTCCGAGATACTGTTGTGAAGAAGTTTAAAGCCGGATTTGGATACAAAAAGATTTCCCAAGCTTTAAACATCCCAAGGAGCACTGTGCAATCGATAATATTGAAATGGAAGGAGTATCAGACCACTGCAAATCTACCAAGACCTGGCCGTCCCTTTAAACTTTCAGCTCATACAAGGAGAAGACTGATCAGATATGCAGCCAAGAGGCCCATGATCACTCTGGATGAACTGCAGAGATCTACAGCTGAGGTGGGAGACTCTGTCCATAGGACAACAATCAGTCGTATATTGCACAAATCTGGCCTTTATGGAAGAGTGGAAGAAGAAAGCCATTTCTTAAAGATATCCATAAAAAGTGTTGTTTAAAGTTTGCCACAAGCCACCTGGGAGACACACCAAACATGTGGAAGAAGGTGCTCTGGTCAGATGAAACCAAAATTGAACTTTTTGGCAACAATGCAAAACGTTATGTTTGGCGTAAAAGCAACACAGCTCATCACCCTGAACACACCATGCCCACTGTCAAACATGGTGGTGGCAGCATCATGGTTTGGGCCTGCTTTTCTTCAGCAGTGACAGGGAAGATGGTTAAAATTGATGGGAAGATGGATGGAGCCAAATACAGGACCATTCTGGAAGAAAACCTGATGGAGTCTGCAAAAGACCTGAGACTGGGACGGAGATTTGTCTTCCAACAAGACAATGATCCAAAACATAAAGCAAAATCTACAATGGAATGGTTCAAAAATAAACATATCCAGGTGTTAGAATGGCCAAGTCAAAGTCCAGACCTGAATCCAATCGAGAATCTGTGGAAAGAACTGAAAACTGCTGTTCACAAATGCTCTCCATCCAACCTCACTGAGCTCGAGCTGTTTTGCAAGGAGGAATGGGAAAAAATGTCAGTCTCTCGATGTGCAAAACTGATAGAGACATAACCCAAGCGACTTACAGCTGTAATCACAGCAAAAGGTGGCGCTACAAAGTATTAACTTAAGGGGGCTGAATAATTTTGCACGCCCAATTTTTCAGTTTTTGATTTGTTAAAAAAGTTTGAAATATCCAATAAATGTCGTTCCACTTTATGATTGTGTCCCACTTGTTGTTGATTCTTCACAAAAAAATACAGTTTTATATCTTTATGTTTGAAGCCTGAAATGTGGCAAAAGGTCGCAAAGTTCAAGGGGGCCGAATACTTTTGCAAGGCACTGTATGTAGGGAATAGGGTGCTATTTCAGACACAGCCCTAGGTGTTCTCCATTGGGTAACGTAGTGAAGTATGTAGGGAATAGGGTGCTATTTCAGACACAGCCCTAGGTGTTCTCCATTGGGTAACGTAGTGAAGTATGTAGGGAATAGGGTGCCATTGGGTAACGTAGTGAAGTATGTAGGGAATAGGGTGCCATTGGGTAACGTAGTGAAGTATGTAGGGAATAGGGTGCCATTGGGTAACGTAGTCATAGCAGCAGAACTCGAATCAGGACCAAAAATACAACAGTCGATTATCCCTGCTATAAAGAAGAGCTAATGACCCAACAAGAGGTATATATCTCCCACGTCTCCCATCTCCAGGACCGACCAGGCCCAAGGATAAGGACTCATTAAAGCAGAGTTATCTAGTCCAGATAGCATTGGCATGTCGGCAACGATCATTATTTTGGCCCTTGGAGCCGTTTTGCGGTTAGAGAGAGAACAAGAGAGAGAGAAAGAAGGAGAGAGAGAGAGAGAGAGACAGAGAGAGAGAGACAGACAGAGAGAGATAACAAGAGAGAGAGAGAAAGAAGGAGAGAGAGAAAGAGAGAGAGAGAGAGAGAGGGAGAGAGAGAGAGAGAGAGAGACAGAGAGAGAGACAGAGAGAGAGAGAGAGGGATCTAGAGAGAGAGAGAGAGAGAGAGAGAGAGAGACAGAGAGAGAGACAGAGAGAGAGAGAGAGAGAGACAGAGAGAGAGACAGAGAGAGAGAGAGAGAGGGATCTAGAGAGAGAGAGAGAGAGAGAGAGAGAGACAGAGAGAGAGACAGAGAGAGAGAGAGAGAGGGATCTAGAGAGAGAGAGAGAGAGAGAGAGAGAGAGAGAGATGGATCAGGGCTAAGCTAAGCGCTAACTGCGTGTCATCCGTGGCACAGGGAGAGAGGCGCTAACGCTAGCTAACGATACCCAGCCTGCCCTGGCAGCTAATGCGTTCTCTAAATGCTCCTAATGACCGTTTTAAAGAACAAGTTCTTTATTTTTCCTTTTCTTTGTGTTTCGTCATCTCATCGTTGCTGTTTATTTTGTTCCTTTCCTCTCGAGTTTTCTTTTCCGTGGGAACACATCTCAGTGAACGAACATCTCTGTGGGAACACATCTCAGTGAACGAACATCACTGTGGGAACACATCTCAGTGAATAAACATCACTGTGGAAACACATCCCAGTGAACGAACATCACTGTGGGAACACATCAGTGAACGAACATCACTGTGGGAACACATCTCAGTGAATAAACATCACTGTGGAAACACATCCCAGTGAACGAACATCACTGTGGGAACACATCTCAGTGAATGAACATCACTGTGGGAACACATCTCAGTGAATGAACATCACTGTGGGAACACATCTCAGTGAATAAACATCACTGTGGAAACACATCCCAGTGAACGAACATCACTGTGGGAACACATCTCAGTGAACGAACATAACTGTGGGAACACATCTCATTGAACAAACATCATCTCAGTGAACGAACACCTCTGTGGGAACACATCTCAGTGAACGAACATCACTGTGACCACTATTCCCCATATAGTACACTACTTTAGACCAGAATCCTATTCCTTATATAGTGCACTACTTTAGACCAGAATCCTATTTCTTATATAGTGCACTACTTTAGACCAGAGCCCTACTCCTTATATAGTATACTACTTTAGACCAGAGCCCTATTCCCTATATAGTACACTACTTTAGAACACAACTCTATTCCCTATATAGTGCACTGGGCTCTGGTCTATAGTAGATAAACATACTAGAGCTCTCTGTAATGATGTAGAGAGACATACTACAGCTCTCTGTAATGATATAGAAACTAATTACTAATCACCACTAATTACATCCCCCTTTAAACCCACCTAGCTAATCACATCCCCCTTTAAACCCACCTAGCCAATCACATCCCCCTTTAAACCCACCTAGCCAATCACAGCCCCCTTTAAACCCACCTAGCTAATCACAGCCCCCTTTAAACCCACCTAGCCAATCACAGCCCCCTTTAAACCCACCTAGCTAATCACAGCCCCCTTTAAACCCACCTAGATAATCACAGTCCCTTAAACCCACCTAGCCAATCACATCCCCTATTAAACCCACCTAGACAATCACAGACCCTTTAAACCCACCTAGCCAATCACATCCCCTATTAAACCCACCTAGCCAATCACATCCCCTATTAAACCCACCTAGTTAATCACATTACCTATTAAACCCACCTAGCCAATCACAGCCCCCTTAAACCCACCTAGCCAATCACATACCCTATTAAACCCACCTAGACAATCACATCCCCTATTAAACCCACCTAGCCAATCACAGCCCCTTTAAAACCACCTAGCCAATCACATCCCCTATTAAACCCACCTAGCCAATCACATCCCCTATTAAACCCACCTAGCCAATCACATCCCCTATTAAACCCACCTAGACAATCACATCCCCTATTAAACCCACCTAGCCAATCACATCCCCTATTAAACCCACCTAGCCAATCACATCCCCTATTAAACCCACCTAGCCAATCACATCCCCTATTAAACCCACCTAGCTAATCACATCCCCTATTAAACCCACCTAGCCAATCACATCCCCTATTAAACCCACCTAGCCAATCACAGCCCCCTATTAAACCCACCTAGCCAATCACATCCCCTATTAAACCCACCTAGCTAATTACAGACCAATTGAAACCCTTGAAGCTCATTACAAGCTAGAACTTTAATCCAAATGTTTTACCTCCAACATACAGGATGGCTCTCCATCGAACACCGCTAATTAGTAGAAACAACACAGAGGAATTATAGAAGATAATTAGTAGAAACAACACAGAGGAATGATAGAAGATAATTAGTAGAAACAACACAGAGGAATGATAGGGGGTAATTAGTAGAAACAACACAGAGGAATGATAGAAGATCATTAGTAGAAACAACACAGAGGAATTAGTAGAAACAACACAGAGGAATTATAGAAGATAATTAGTAGAAACAACACAGAGGAATGATAGGGGGTAATTAGTAGAAATAACACAGAGGACTGATAGAAGATAATTAGTAGAAACAACACAGAGGAATTATAGAAGATGATTAGTAGAAACAACACAGAGGAATTATAGAAGATCATTAGTAGAAACAACACAGAGGAATTATAGAAGATCATTAGTAGAAACAACACAGAGGAATTAGTAGAAACAACACAGAGGAATTATAGAAGATAATTAGTAGAAACAACACAGAGGAATTATAGAAGATAATTAGTAGAAACAACACAGAGGAATTATAGAAGATAATTAGTAGAAACAACACAGAGGAATGATAGAAGATAATTAGTAGAAACAACACAGAGGGATGATAGGGGGTAATTAGTAGAAACAACACAGAGGAATTAGTAGCAACAACACAGAGGAATTATAGAAGATAATTAGTAGAAACAACACAGAGGAATTATAGAAAATTAGTAGAAACAACACAGAGGAATTATAGAAGATAATTAGTAGAAACAACACAGAGGAATGATAGAAGATTATTAGTAGAAACAACACAGAGGAATTAGTAGAAACAACACAGAGGAATTAAAGAAGCTAATTAGTAGAAACAACTCAGAGGAATTATAGATAATTAGTAGAAACAACACAGAGGAATTATAGAAGATAATTAGTAGAAACAACACAGAGGAATTATAGAAGCTAATTAGTAGAAACAACTCAGAGGAATTATAGATAATTAGTAGAAACAACACAGAGGAATTATAGAAGATAATTAGTAGAAACAACACAGAGGAATTATAGAAGCTAATTAGTAGAGACAACTCAGAGGAATTATAGATAATTAGTAGAAACAACACAGAGGAATTATACAAGCTAATTAGTAGAGACAACACAGAGGAATTATAGTAGCTAATTAGTAGAGACAACTCAGAGGAATTATAGAAGATAATTAGTAGAAACAACACAGAGGAATTATAGAAGCTAATTAGTAGAGACAACTCAGAGGAATTATAGAAGATAATTAGTAGAAACAACACAGAGGAATTATAGAAGCTAATTAGTAGAGACAACTCAGAGGAATTAGTAGAAACAACACAGAGGAATTATAGAAGCTAATTAGTAGAGACAACTCAGAGGAATTATAGAAGATCATTAGTAGAAACAACACAGAGGAATTAGTAGAAACAACACAGAGGAATTATAGATAATTAGTAGAAACAGCACATTGAAATATAAAAAAGTAAAACAATTATGCGATTGTTATTTAAAAGAAGATTACGATATGACATATATCTACCCTGGCATGACGAACTCCCAAACATTCATTTTTACAAGGAGAGGAGAAAGACAACAAAGAAAGACTGTGTTGCAGATCAATGATATGTGTTATTTTATTTAACCAGGCAAGTCTGCTAAGAACAAATTATTGTTTACAATGACGGCATACCCCGGGCCAAACCCGGGTGACGCTGGGCCAATTGTGCGCCTCCCTATTGGACTCCCAATCACGGCCGGTTGTTATACAGCCTGGAATTGAACCAGGGTCTGTAGTGACGCCTCTAGCACTGATATGCAGTGCCTTAGACCGCTGCGCCACTTGGGAACCCAATATATCATTATATCAGCTATTTGCAGATCAATCATATATCATAGAGCGAGCTACAGATCAATCACATATCATAGAGCTAGCCTCAGATCAATCATATATCATAGAGCTAGCCTCAGATCAATCATATATCATAGAGCTAGCCTCAGATAAATCATATATCATAGAGCTAGCAACAACATGGTCTGTTGGTTTGGGTAATGGACAGAGAGGGAAATGTTCTGTTATGGGGGCTGCCAGGCTGATCTGCATCTAAAGTTTGTGTGTGTGTGTCTGTGTGTGTGTGTCTGCGTGTGTGTGTGTCTGCGTGTGTGTGTGTGTCTACGTGTGGGTGTGTCTGCGTGTGTGTGTGTGTGTGGGGTGGGGTGTGTGTGTGTGTGTGTGTGTGTGTGTGTGTCTGCGTGGGTGTGTGTGTGTGTGTCTGCGTGTGTGTGTGTGTGTGTGTGTGTGTCTGCGTGCGTGTGGTGTGCGTGTGTGTGTGTTTGTGTCTGCGTGTGTTTGTGTGTCTGCGTGTGTGTGTCTGCGTGTGTGTGTCTGCGTGTGTGTGTCTGCGTGTGGTGGGTGTGTGTGTGTGTTTGTGTCTGCGTGTGTTTGTGTGTCTGCGTGTGTGTGTTTGTGTCTGCGTGTGTTTGTGTGTCTGCGTGTGTGTGTCTGTGTGTATGTGTGTGTGTCTGCGTGCGTGTCTGTGTGTATGTGTGTGTGTGTGTGTGTCAGAGCATCTAATGCTGTGCCCTTGAGTTAGCGCCACATGACCTGAACAGCCCCAGTAAACCCCACGGTCTTATACATGGAATGTAAAGTATGAAGTTTCCTAGAAAACAGACCTCCACTTTATAAAGTATAAAATGTCATTCTAAATGGTTCTATAAAGTATATAATATCCTTCTAAATGGTTCTATAAAGTATATAATATCCTTCTAAATGGTTCTGTAAAGTATATAATATCCTTCTAAATGGTTCTGTAAAGTATATAATATCCTTCTAAATGGTTCTGTAAAGTATCTAATATCCTTCTAAATGGTTCTGTAAAGTATATAATATCCTTCTAAATGGTTCTGTAAAGTATATAATATCCTTCTAAATGGTTCTGTAAAGTATATAATATCCTTCTAAATGGTTCTATAAAGTAAAGTATAAAATATCCTTCTAAATGGTTCTGTAAAGTATATAATATCCTTCTAAATGGTTCTATAAAGTATATAATATCCTTCTAAATGGTTCTGTAAAGTATATAATATCCTTCTAAATGGTTCTGTAAAGTATATAATATCCTTCTAAATGGTTCTGTAAAGTATATAATATCCTTCTAAATGGTTCTGTAAAGTATATAATATCCTTCTAAATGGTTCTGTAAAGTATATAATATCCTTCTAAATGGTTCTGTAAAGTATATAATATCCTTCTAAATGGTTCTGTAAAGTATATAATATCCTTCTAAATGGTTCTGTAAAGTATATAATATCCTTCTAAATGGTTCTGTAAAGTATATAATATCATTCTAAATGGTTCTGTAAAGTATATAATATCCTTCTAAATGGTTCTGTAAAGTATATAATATCCTTCTAAATGGTTCTGTAAAGTATATAATATCCTTCTAAATGGTTCTGTAAAGTATATAATATCCTTCTAAATGGTTCTGTAAAGTATATAATATCCTTCTAAATGGTTCTGTAAAGTATATAATATCCTTCTAAATGGTTCTATAAAGTATATAATATCCTTCTAAATGGTTCTGTAAAGTATATAATATCCTTCTAAATGGTTCTGTAAAGTATATAATATCCTTCTAAATGGTTCTATAAAGTATATAATATCCTTCTAAATGGTTCTGTAAAGTATATAATATCCTTCTAAATGGTTCTATAAAGTATATAATATCCTTCTAAATGGTTCTGTAAAGTATATAATATCCTTCTAAATGGTTCTGTAAAGTATATAATATCCTTCTAAATGGTTCTGTAAAGTATAAAATATCCTTCTAAATGGTTCTATAAAGTCTATAATATCCTTCTAAATGGTTCTGTAAAGTATAAACTATCCAACTAAATGGTTCTGTAAAGTATATAATATCCTTCTAAATGGTTCTGTAAAGTATATAATATCCTTCTAAATGGTTCTGTAAAGTATATAATATCCTTCTAAATGGTTCTGTAAAGTATATAATATCCTTCTAAATGGTTCTGTAAAGTATATAATATCCTTCTAATTGGTTCTGTAAAGTATATAATATCATTCTAAATGGTTATGTAAAGTATATAATATCCTTCTAAATGGTTCTGTAAAGTATATAATATCCTTCTAAATGGTTCTGTAAAGTATATAATATCCTTCTAAATGGTTCTATAAAGTCTATAATATCCTTCTAAATGGTTCTGTAAAGTATAAACTATCCAACTAAATGGTTCTATAAAGTATAAACTATCCTTCTAAATGGTTCTATAAAGTATAAACTATCCAACTAAATGGTTCTGTAAAGTATAAAGTATCCTTCTAAATGGTTCTGTAAAGTATATAATATCCTTCTAAATGGTTCTATAAAGTATAAACTATCCAACTAAATGGTTCTGTAACGTATAAAGTATCCTTCTAAATGGTTCTGTAAAGTATATAATATCCTTCTAAATGGTTCTGTAAAGTATATAATATCCTTCTAAATGGTTCTATAAAGTATATAATATCCTTCTAAATGGTTCTGTAAAGTATATAATATCATTCTAAATGGTTCTGTAAAGTATATAATATCCTTCTAAGTGGTTCTGTAAAGTATATAATATCCTTCTAAATGGTTCTATAAAGTCTATAATATCCTTCTAAATGGTTCTGTAAAGTATATAATATCATTCTAAATGGTTCTGTAAAGTATATAATATCCTTCTAAATGGTTCTATAAAGTATAAACTATCCAACTAAATGGTTCTGTAAAGTATAAAGTATCCTTCTAAATGGTTCTGTAAAGTATATAATATCCTTCTAAATGGTTCTGTAAAGTATATAATATCCTTCTAAATGGTTCTGTAAAGTATATAATATCCTTCTAAATGGTTCTGTAAAGTATAAACTATCCAACTAAATGGTTCTGTAAAGTATAAAGTATCCTTCTAAATGATTCTGTAAAGTATATAATATCCTTCTAAATGGTTCTATAAAGTATATAATATCCTTCTAAATGGTTCTGTAAAGTATATAATATCCTTCTAAATGGTTCTGTAAAGTATATAATATCCTTCTAAATGGTTCTATAAAGTATATAATATCCTTCTAAATGGTTCTATAAAGTATATAATATCCTTCTAAATGGTTCTGTAAAGTATAAAATATCCTTCTAAATGGTTCTGTAAAGTATAAAATAGCCTTATTATCACGAGGATGTGACCCAGGTGGAGACACAGGAGGCAGAAAGTACAGTTCTCAGATTATTTTTTAGAAACAAGGGGCAGTTAAAGGCAGGTCGACGGCAGGCAGAGGTTTGTGATAAGGTCAGAGTCAGGCAGGCTCGGGTTCAGGGCAGGCAGAGGTTTGTGATGAGGTCAGAGTCAGGCAGGCTCGGGGTCAGGGCAGGCAGAGGATCGTAATCAGGTCAGAGTCAGGCAGGTACAGGACGGCAGGCAGGCTCGGGGTCAGGGCAGGCAGAATGGTCAGAACTGGGAAAAACTAGGAAACAGAACTAGAGAAACAGGAAGGCGGGAGAGAACGCTGGTAAGACCTGACAAGACAAACTGGCAACAGACAAACGGAGAAAACAGGTATAAATACACAGGGGATAATGGGGAAGATGGGTGACACTTGGAGGGGGGTGGAGACAAGCACAAAGACAGGTGAAACAGATCAGGGTATGACACTTATAAAAGGCGATGTAAAGACTCCCATTTCCACATCAATCCCATGTAAAGACTCATCCCCCATCTCCACATCAATCCCATGTAAAGACTCTTCCCCCATCTCCACGTCAATCCCATGCAAAGACTCATCCCCCATCTCCACATCAATCCCTGTCTCCACCACTCCTCTCCATTTCTCCCACTTATCCATCTTCCCTCTGATTCCAGTACTGTCTCAATAGTGTGTATTGTTTACCAATATACTTCTATAAAATTATTTATTTCCATCATCCGGTCCCCGATTCCTGCCGACTACGCCAAATGTGGCAATATGATGGAGTGCCACTGATGGTAAAGGTTAGGATTGGGGGAGGGGAAGCTGATCATAGAATCATAGAATCATTGAATCATAGTAACCAAGGGACATTTCTTTCCAGAGCACTATATGACAGTTTGCAGAGAAAAAGGAAGACACTGAATGCACACATTTTTAACACAATAAAACTGTATTACATTTGTGCTTAAAATTATTACAATACATTATTTACAAGCGTTGTTGTTGTTGTTGTTGTTGTCCTTCCTGGGAAATAAACATCTCATGCTGGATGACATAAGAAACCTTTATACAATAGCAAGCAGGAAGGAATCTTTCTGTTTCTTACTCCCTTGGAGTTGTTTGTGTTCATTAGCTAACTGTTGCCTTCTTTGTAAATGATGCTTCAGCATGGTTGGCCCTTAATTGATAGCTGATCATTTAAATTCAGCTGCTAGGTCAATGTGGTATTTTCCTTCCAAGAAGGAAGGTTCACGGGTCCCTCAAAGCCAGCCCTGCATCCTAAATGCCACCCTATTCTCTATATAGTACACTACTATAGACCAGAGCCCTATTCCCTATATAGTGCACTACTTTAGACCAGAGCCCTATTCCCTATATAGTGCACTACTATAGACCAGAGCCCTATTCCCTATATAGTACACTACTATAGACCAGAGCCCTATTCCCTATATAGTGCACTACTTTAGACCAGAGCCCTATTCCCTATATAGTACACTACTATAGACCAGAGAGCCCTATTCCCTATATAGTACACTACTATAGACCAGAGAGCCCTATTCCCTATATAGTACACTACTTTAGACCAGAGCCCTATTCCCTATATAGTGCACTACTTTAGACCAGAGCCCTATTCCCTATATAGTACACTACTATAGACCAGATAGCCCTATTCCCTATATAGTACACTACTATAGACCAGAGAGCCCTATTCCCTATATAGTGCACTACTATAGACCAGAGAGCCCTATTCCCTATATAGTACACTACTATAGACCAGAGAGCCCTATTCCCTATATAGTGCACTACTTTAGATCAGAGAGCCCTATTCCCTATATAGTGCACTACTTTAGACCAGAGAGCCCTATTCCCTATATAGTACACTACTATAGACCAGAGAGCCCTATTCCCTATATAGTGCACTACTTTAGACCAGAGAGCCCTATTCCCTATATAGTACACTACTTTAGACAATAGCCCTATTCTCTATATAGTGTACTACTTTAGACCAGAGCCCTATTCCCTATATAGTGCACTACTTTAGACCAGAGCCCTATACCCTATCTAGTGTACTACTTTAGACCAGAGCCCTATTCCCTATATAGTGCACTACTTTAGACCAGAGCCCTATTCCCTATATAGTGCACTACTTTAGACCAGAGCCCTATTCCCTATCTAGTGCACTACTTTAGACCAGAGCCCTATTCCCTATATAGTGCACTACTTTAGATCAGAGCCCTATTCCCTATCTAGTGCACTACTTTAAACCAGAGCCCTATTCCCTATATAGTGCACTACTTTTGGCCAGGGCTCCATATGTTCCCTATATAGTGCACTACTTTTGGCCAGGGCCCTATTCCCTATATAGTGCACTACTTTTGGCCAGGGCTCCATATACGAAATAGAGTGTCATTGAGGAAACACCTCGGAGTAACAATTACCTAACGCTCACAGACCATGTGACCAGCAAAGTCTTCATTGAAGGCAACTTGCATCTGCGCCAGTTGACAGTACAGCCTACGTACCAGAAGAGGAAGCGCCAGGCTACTCCCATCTAGTCACAACTGACTGAGAGTTAAAACAGTGATTAAACTAATAGTGATTGAAAGAATTCAAGTATCAGCATGTTGAAGAATGACATTCCGCATTAATGAAAATTGGGACAACAGGTGATCAATAGTCAAAGCACTGAAAGCTTATCAAATAAATGAAATAAATACAGTCTACAAAAAGTAACCCCCCCCCCAGATACCCCTAGAAACCCCCCCCCAGATACCCCTTGAACCACTCCCCAGATACCCCTAGAAACCCCCCCCCCAGATACCCCTTGAACTAATCCCCAGATACCCCTAGAAACCCCCCCAGATACCCCTTGAACCACTCCTCACTCCCCCCGACACCCTTAGAACCCCCCCAGATACCCCTTGAACCACTCCCCAGATACCCCTAGAAACCCCCCCCCAGATACCCCTTGAACTAATCCCCAGATACCCCTAGAAACCCCCCCAGATACCCCTTGAACCACTCCTCACTACCCCCGATACCCCTAGAACCCCGCCCCCCCACCACGATACCCCTTGAACCACCTCCCCCCCCGATACCCCTAGAACCCCCCCTCCGATACCCTTAGAAGCCCGCCCCCCCACCACGATACCCCTAGAACCCCCCCCCCCCCCCAGACCCAGTGTGAGAGCACAAACCAAAGGCAGGAAAGGCCTTAACAAAACGTGAGAACTACCCCCCCCACCCCCTCCCCCCGCACTAATTACAAGCCACTCCATAGGACCACAGTCCAGAATCGTCAGTCTTCCAAGGAGAGTCCCAAATGAGAGTCTATAAAACGACACGGAGAGAGCTTTCCCAAGCTGAAGAGATCACGATGGTTGGATTGTGGTTGAATTGAAGTTGGTGCTGAAGAGATCACGATGGTTGGATTGTGGTTGAATTGAAGTTGGTGCTGAAGAGATCACAATGGTTGGATTGTGGTTGAATTGAAGTTGGAGCTGAAGAGATCACGATGGTTGGATTGTGGTTGAATTGAAGTTGGTGCTGAAGAGATCACGATGGTTGGATTGTGGTTGAATTGAAGTTGGTGCTGAAGAGATCACGATGGTTGGATTGTGGTTGAATTGAAGTTGGTGCTGAAGAGATCACGATGGTTGGATTGTGGTTGAATTGAAGTTGGTGCTGAAGAGATCACAATGGTTGGATTGTGGTTGAATTGAAGTTGGAGCTGAAGAGATCACGATGGTTGGATTGTGGTTGAATTGAAGTTGGTGCTGAAGAGATCACGATGGTTGGATTGTGGTTGAATTGAAGTTGGAGCTGAAGATATCACGATGGTTGGATTGTGGTTGAATTGAAGTTGGAGCTGAAGAGATCACGTTGGTTGGATTGTGGTTGAATTGAAGTTGGTGCTGAAGAGATCACGATGATTGGATTGTGGTTAAATTGAAGTTGGAGCTGAAGATATCACGATGGTTGGATTGTGGTTGAATTGAAGTTGGAGCTGAAGAGATCACGTTGGTTGGATTGTGGTTGAATTGAAGTTGGTGCTGAAGAGATCACGATGATTGGATTGTGGTTCGTAGTTCTCTCTTCCCTGCCTGTCCCGGGTCGGGTCAGATAGTCACTTGGTTGTTTAGGTTCTCCCCAGGAATAGGAGGGGGGGATGGACATTGGGGAGGGGGGGGGGGGGGGGGGTGTAAGTATTTGTGTCTCTTTTTTCTGGGGGGGGGGGGGGGGGGTGGATTGGGGTATCATTGTATAGCCAGTGTTTGGTTGTTGGGAAGAGGCATCATCCTTCAGAACACAAACAAAGTCAACTTTTGTACATGTCGTCCATTGTGACCTTGTAAGGGCCTCCCCTCCCCTCCCCCCTCCTCCTCTGACAACCCTTAGTCTCTATGGCTAGTCTCTAATAGCCAGTCTCTATGGCTATTCTGTACAGCTGAGAAACGGTCCCTTCCAGGTTGAACGTTGGTTGTTGGTTGGTTATATACACGTTAGGGCTCTGACATTGGAGAGGAAGAGAGAGAGAGAGAAAGAGAGAGTTGTAGTAGTGCTTTTGGTGTCTGATTGGATGGCTTTCCTCCTTCCTTCCTTCAGTCTGATTGGATGGCTCTCCTCCTTCCTTCCTTCAGTCTGATTGGATGGATCTCCACCTCCTTCCTTCAGTCTGATTGGATGTCTCTCCTCCTCCTCCCTTCAGTCTGATTGGATGTCTCTCCTCCTCCTCCCTTCAGTCTGATTGGATGTCTCTCCTCCTCCTCCCTTCAGTCTGATTGGATGTCTCTCCTCCTCCTCCCTTCAGTCTGATTGGATGTCTCTCCTCCTCCTCCCTTCAGTCTGATTGGATGTCTCTCCTCCTCCTCCCTTCAGTCTCTCTCTGCTCTCCTCAATCCCATCACCCCCCCCCCTCTCTCTCTCTGCTCTTCATCTGTAGTCAGCGAACCTGCGGGGCGTATCCCTCCTTCATCAGCCCCTCCTCGTAGTCCGTCTGACACAGGATCATATTGTTCTTCAGGAAGAACTTATCTCCCACACAAAACCTAGAGAGGGAGGGAGAGAAAAGAGAGAGTTTATTGAGTTTCATTTTTGAGTTGTTGACTTTTTTTCTTTTTTTTAACAGGGACATTAATCAACGTTTCAGTAAAAGTGCCGGTTTTAGCCAGCCGGCTAATTTTCAACCGCAGTCCCTGGGCAGGTTATTAAAAACAATTACAATATAGACAATAGCAGCATAGAACAAGCAAGACATAGCAACATAGGACAAGCAAGACATAGCATACAGACAGAGCAACATAGGACAAGCAAGACATAGCATACAGACAGAGCAAAATAGAACAAGCAAGACATAGCATACAGACAGAGCAACATAGAACAAGCAAGACGTAGCATACAGACAGAGAAACATAGGACAAGCAAGACGTAGCAACATAGGACAAGCAAGACATAGCATACAGACAGAGCAACATAGGACAAGCAAGACATAGCATACAGACGTAGCAACATAGGACAAGCAAGACATAGCATACAGACAGAGCAACATAGAACAAGCAAGACATAGCATACAGACAGAGCAACATAGAACAAGCAAGACATAGCATACAGACAGAGCAACATAGAACAAGCAAGACGTAGCAACATAGGACAAGCAAGACATAGCATACAGACGTAGCAACATAGGACAAGCAAGACATAGCATACAGACAGAGCAACATAGAACAAGCAAGACATAGCATACAGACAGAGCAACATAGAACAAGCAAGACGTAGCAACATAGGACAAGCAAGACATAGCATATAGACGTAGCAACATAGGACAAGCAAGATGTAGCATACAGACAGAGCAACATAGAACAAGCAAGACATAGCATACAGACAGAGCAACATAGAACAAGCAAGACGTAGCAACATAGGACAAGCAAGACATAGCATACAGACGTAGCAACATAGGACAAGCAAGATGTAGCATACAGACAGAGCAACATAGGACAAGCAAGACATAGCATACAGACAGAGCAACATAGGACAAGCAAGACGTAGCATACAGACAGAGTAACATAGGACAAGCAAGACGTAGCATACAGACAGAGTAACATAGAACAAGCAAGACGTAGCATACAGACAGAGTAACATAGGACAAGCAAGACGTAGCATACAGACAGAGTAACATAGAACAAGCAAGACGTAGCATACAGACAGAGTAACATAGGACAAGCAAGACGTAGCATACAGACAGAGTAACATAGAACAAAAAGCAGCAAGACAAAATCTATAAAAGCAACAAAGTGTTTCCACACCTCACAAGTTACAGACAACATGGAAAGTGGCAATACACAACTAGGGATTATGTTCTCAAATCTGACTGGCCTTGAGCTTCATGTTTTTATGGTGAAAGTGTGATAGGTGGTGCAGTTATGTGTGTCTGATGGCAGTGTATTCCAGACATGGGAAGCTCTCATAGAGAAAGCAGATTTACTAAAGGTGCTTTTCCTTAATAAGGGAGCTATACAGTCACCTCTCATGGCAGACCTTGTGGATCTGCTGCCATATGTCTGGGTTTTCTGTTTAACAAAAATACAGAGTGGAGGGGGAGGAGCCAGGCCATTTATAGGATCTTGAATACAAGACATGCGTCAGTGTATTGCACAAGATTTTCCCAGCTCAGGAGCTCATGCTTTCTGAGGATGTGACAATGATGATGGCTATTGGGCTTCCTATCAAGCACTTTGAGAGCCAGCCTGTTTGTAGACCGACTGAATAGGTCTTAATGTTGTACAGCAAGCTTGGGCCCAACTAGTCAAACAGTATGTTAAGAGGGGGAGTATCATAGATTTGAAGTACAGTTTTGCTACCTCTGTAGTCAAACAATTTAGTATAAATTGGGAATTAGCTAGGTTGAATTTGGATATTTGAATGACCTTTTTCACCTGCTTTTTAAAAGAGAGGTTGGAATCGAGTATGATGCCATGGTACTTAAAATCAGATACCACCTGGAGCTTCTCCCCTGACACATAGAGTCACTGAGTCACTTTGTAACCTGGACCGTTACAGTAGTGAGTCACTGAGTCACTATGTAACCTGGACCGTTACAGTAGTGAGCCACTATGTAACCTGGACCATTACAGTAGTGAGTCACTATGTAACCTGGACCGTTACAGTAGTGAGTCACTATGTAACCTGGACCGTTACAGTAGTGAGTCACTATGTAACCTGGACCGTTACAGTAGTGAGTCACTATGTAACCTGGACCGTTACAGTAGTGAGTCACTATGTAACCTGGACCGTTACAGTAGTGAGTCACTATGTAACCTGGACCATTACAGTAGTGAGTCACTATGTAACCTGGACCATTACAGTAGTGAGTCACTATGTAATCTGGACCATTACAGTAGTGAGTCACTATGTAATCTGGACCATTACAGTAGTGAGTCACTATGTAACCTGGACCATTACAGTAGTGAGTCACTATGTAACCTGGACCGTTACAGTAGTGAGTCACTATGTAACCTGGACCGTTACAGTAGTGAGTCACTATGTAACCTGGACCGTTACAGTAGTGAGTCACTATGTAACCTGGACCGTTACAGTAGTGAGTCACTATGTAACCTGGACCGTTACAGTAGTGAGTCACTATGTAACCTGGACCATTACAGTAGTGAGTCACTGAGTCACTTTGTAACCTGGACCATTACAGTAGTGAGTCACTGAGTCACTATGTAACCTGGACCATTACAGTAGTGAATCACTGAGTCACTATGTAATCTGGACCATTACAGTAGTGAGTCACTATGTAACCCGGACCATTACAGTAGTGAGTCACTATGTAACCTGGACCTCTACAGTAGTGAGTCACCGAGCCACTTTGTAACCTGGACCATTACAGTAGTGAGTCACTATGTAACCTGGACCATTACAGTAGTGAGTCACTATGTAACCTGGACCATTACAGTAGTGAGTCACTTTGTAACTTGGACCGTTACAGTAGTGAGTCACTATGTAACTTGGACCGTTACAGTAGTGAGTCCTGGTGTAGCTTGTTGTTTGCTCTTTGCACATATATCACTGTATCATCTGAAAACATTTGAACTACAGACCCAGTACAGACAGAAGGCAGGTCATTAATGTACAGGCTGAACTACAGACCCAGTACAGACAGAAGACAGATCATTAATGTACAGGCTGAACTACAGACCCAGTACAGACAGAAGGCAGGTCATTAATGTACAGGCTGAACTACAGACCCAGTACAGACAGAAGACAGATCATTAATGTACAGGCTGAACTACAGACCCAGTACAGACAGAAGGCAGGTCATTAATGTACAGGCTGAACTACAGACCCAGTACAGACAGAAGGCACATCATTAATGTACAGGCTGAACTACAGACCCAGTACAGACAGAAGGCAGGTCATTAATGTACAGGCTGAACAGGAGGGGCCCCAGTATTGACCCTTGGGGCACGCCCACATCATAGCTAAGAGTGGGCGACAGCTCACTGCTCACTCTGACACACTGAGTTCTGCCTTCAAGGTACGATTTCATCCATCTCAAGGCATCGGGGGAAAAGTTGAACTTGGACAATTTTATGATGAGAACCTCATGGTTAACAGTATCAAAAGAGAGAGATAAAGAGAGAGATAAAGAGAGAGAGGGAGAGGGAGCGAGGGAGAGAAAGTGAGACAGGTTTACATAAGCATCATTTACATAAGCATCAACCCCTAGACGGCTGTAGACCAACCCCAGCCCCTAGACGGCTGTAGACCAACCCCCAGCCCCTAGACGGCTGTAGACCAACCCCCAGCCCCTAGACGGCTGTAGACCAACCCCCAGCCCCTAGACGGCTGTAGACCAACCCCCAGCCCCTAGAGGGCTGTAGACCAACCCCCAGCCCCTAGACGGCTGTAGACCAACCCCCAGATCCCTAGAGGGCTGTAGACCAACCCCAGCCCCTAGAGGGCTGTAGACCAACCCCCAGATCCCTAGACGGCTGTAGACCAACCCCCAGCCCCTAGAGGGCTGTAGACCAACCCCCAGCCCCTAGACGGCTGTAGACCAACCCCCAGATCCCTAGAGGGCTGTAGACCAACCCCAGCCCCTAGAGGGCTGTAGACCAACCCCCAGATCCATAGACGGCTGTAGACCAACCCCCAGCCCCTAGAGGGCTGTAGACCAACCCCCAGATCCTTAGACGGCTGTAGACCAACCCCCAGATCCCCAGAGGGCTGTAGACCAACCCCAGCCCCTAGAGGGCTGTAGACCAACCCCCAGATCCCTAGACGGCTGTAGACCAACCCCCAGATCCCCAGAGGGCTGTAGACCAACCCCAGCCCCTAGAGGGCTGTAGACCAACCCCCAGATCCCTAGAGGGCTGTAGACCAACCCCAGCCCCTAGAGGGCTGTAGACCAACCCCCAGATCCCTAGACGGCTGTAGACCAACCCCCAGATCCCCAGAGGGCTGTAGACCAACCCCAGCCCCTAGAGGGCTGTAGACCAACCCCCAGATCCTTAGACGGCTGTAGACCAACCCCCAGATCCCCAGAGGGCTGTAGACCAACCCCCAGATCCCCAGAGGGCTGTAGACCAACCCCAGCCCCTAGACGGCCGTATCGATGCTGTAGCTTTATAAAAGGAGGCGTGATATTCACTATGTAGTGCACTACTTTTGACCACAGCCCTATGGGACCCTATGGGACCTGGTCAAAAGTAGTGCACTACATAGGGTGCCATTTGGGACTCATCCCAGACTACTGTTGATGAGGAGCTATCTCCCTCTCTAGAAAGACTAAACTCTGTGTTCTAAATGCCACCCTATTCCCTACATAGTGCACTACAGGGGCAACAGGTCTCTGGTCAAAAGAAGTGTACTATATAGAGGAACAGTGTTCCATTTGGGACACATCTTCCAGTCCAACGGTCCTCTGGTCTAAAGACTGTTTATCCTGTTGAGATCCCTGTCTGTCTGGGACACCTCTGTTTCCACCTGCAGCTGTTACAACAACCCTACAGACCTAACCACCTCCCTCCTCCTCTCCTCCATTCCCCTCTCCATCCTCCGCCTCTCTTTTAGCCAGCGGGCCGCTCGACCTTTCCCACATGGGCAGAGTGGAGATTAGAGAGAGGGAGAAAGAGGGGGAAGTGCTTCTGTCCTGAGGGCATTTTATCTCCCTAGCAGTGAGAGTTGGACAAAGTCAGAGCGTAGAGCACCTGTGTTTACTGGGACCGGGGGGGTGGGGGGGGAGGGGGGGGAGAGAGGAGGCTGAGCCTCTGTTTGACTTCTCCCTAGCTAGCTGAGAGGAGGAGAGAGGAGGCTGAGTCTCTGTTTGACTTCTCCCTAGCTAGCTGAGAGTAGAAGAGAGGAGGCTGAGTCTCTGTATGACTTCTCCCTAGCTAGCTGAGAGGAGGAGAGAGGAGGCTGAGTCTCTGTTTGACTTCCCCCTAACGCTGGGGCTCAGTGTCCCCCCCCCCCCCCTCTCTCTCTCTCTGTCTCTCTCTCTCTGTGTCTCTCTCTCTGTGTCTCTGTCTCTCTGTCTCCCCCCTCTCTCTCTGTGTCTCTCTCTCTCTGTGTCTCTCTCTCTCTCTCTGTCTCTCTCTCTCTGTGTCTCTCTCTCTCTGTGTCTCTCTCTCTCTCTGTCTCTCTCTGTGTCTCTCTCTCTCTGTGTCTCTCCCCCCCCCCCCTCTCTCTCTCTCTCTCTCTCAGTGGTGTGGGGGAGTGATGGTGGAGTGGACAAGAGGAGGCAGAACACCTGAATCTCTGCAGTGTTTTAGGCCTGGTATTCTTTACTTTTCTAGGAGTGGGATGGGAGGACAGAACCGTTTGTTATACATCACTACTCATTAAGAAGTCTCAAATATCTTTTAAGCCAACATACAATATATGTGTTTTGGGATTTTCTCAGGTTTCATTCAGATGACATTAGAGGGTTACATCTTTATGTTGTGGAACCTCATTTACTTATGTTGATCCTTTGTGAGACTATGTGGAACTTTGCTTAAACTTTAATTTGTTGTATTAGAGAAGAAGCCAATCTCAGGTGCAGCCTTGCTGACTGGGCACCCATCCATTACACAGGATCAAATATCCTCAGGTAATCTCCATCCTTCCTGCTTGTTGACATGGCGATTAACACCAGGCGGAGGAGTGCTCAGTCTAATGGTGTCAGCCCGGCCAATGCCAACGTCTGCTTTAAAATGACACATTATTTTCCCAGAATACATTCGTTTTCCGTCTCCTCTGACACTGTGGCCCCCTCGTTCGTTCTCTGCCTCTGTCCCTCCATCCTGTTTTCTCTCCTCCCTCGTTCCGCTAATAGGATTCCTCTCCTTTATTTATAGCCTTCTCTTCTTTTACTCCCTCACGTTCTCTCTCTCTCTATCCCTTTCTCTCTATCTCTGTCTCGCTATCTCTTTCTCTCCCCCTCCCCCTCTCTCTCCACTCACAGCTCTTGCCCCCCCCCCCCCCCCCCCACCCCCCCCAAACACACACACTTATGTCACATAGACAAATGATTTCTGCTGGGTGAAATTTCAACAGCATATGATGAGGATATTGCACTATGCCCTAACAGAGCTGTGTCCACTAAATTACCTGGGTAGAGTCCCAAATGGCACTCTATTCCCTATGTAGTGCACCACCAGCCAGGGGGAGGAGGAGGAGGAGGAGGAGGAGGAGGAGGAGGAGGATATTGCACTATGCCCTAACAGAGCTGTGTCCACTAAATTACCTGGGTAGAGTCCCAAATGGCACTCTATTCCCTATGTAGTGCACCACCAGCCAGGAGGAGGAGGAGGACAGGAGGAGGAGGATGGAGAGGAGGAGGGGGTGAGGAGGGGAGGAGGAGAAGAGAGGAGAAGGAGGAGGTGAGGAGAAGGAGGAGAGGAGGGGGAGGATGGAGAGGAGGAGGGGAGGAGGAGGATGGAGAGGAGAAGAGGAGACGAGACGAGAGGAGAGGAGAAGGAGAAGGAGAAGGAGGAGATGAAGAGGAGGAGGCAGACGAATGGCTTCCACAGTTTTCATCCCTGCACGCTCACAGATATATTGGTCCGCCAGCTATTTGCCCCAGAGGCTCACCGTTAACCAGAGTACTCACTTTCTCAACTGAAGGAACAGGGAGGGAAGGAGGGAGCTTGTCAAAGAAATGAAATAGTCTCTGTTAGCTGTACCAAGGCTGCTTCCTAAAAGTCCCCCTATTCCCCAATGGGCCCTGGTCAGAAGTAGTGCACTACGTAGAGAATAGGGTACCATTTGAGACTCAAAGCCAGTCTCATTACCATTACAGTGAGGTTATTGGTTAGACAACACCAGGGATTCATTGTAACAACAAGATGTACATCATGTTTCCCACCCAGGTTTAATGCTGCTGGGCGATCAGAAACATACCCAGAGTTTGACAGGGGGTTTAAATGAACGTCTCAGGTATATCACATGGATAAAATGTCTTATATTACATCACTGAATATTCATCTGCTAATATTCAAATCCCAATACTTTTCTTGCAAAATAATGAAATAAAATTAAATTAAGTTAAATTAAAAATAAAAACCTGGAGAAATACAGACTAACCTGGAGGAATACAGACTAACCTGGAGGAATACAGACTAACCTGGAGGAATACAGACTAACCTGGAGGAACACAGACTAACCTGGAGGAACACAGACTAACCTGGAGGAATACAGACTAACCTGGAGGAACACAGACTAACCTGGAGGAATACAGACTAACCTGGAGGAATACAGACTAACCTGGAGGAACACAGACTAACCTGGAGGAATACAGACTAACCTGGAGGAACACAGACTAACCTGGAGGAACACAGACTAACCTGGAGGAACACAGACTAACATGGAGGAATACAGACTAACCTGGATGAATACAGACTAACCTGGAGGAATACAGACTAACCTGGAGGAATACAGACTAACCTGGATGAATACAGACTAACCTGGAGGAATACAGATTAACCTAGAGGAACACAGACTAACCTGGAGGAACACAGACTAACCTGGAGGAACACAGACTAACCTGGAGGAATACAGACTAACCTGGATAAATACAGACTAACCTGGAGGAATACAGACTAACCTGGAGGAATATAGATGAACCTAGAGGAAAACAGACTAACCTGGAGGAATACAGACTAACCTGGATGAATACAGACTAACCTGGAGGAATACAGACTAACCTGGATGAACACAGACTAACCTGGAGGAATACAGACTAACCTGGAGGAATACAGACTAACCTGGAGGAACACAGACTAACCTGGAGGAATACAGACTAACCTGGAGGAATACAGACTAACCTGGAGGAATACAGACTAACCTGGAGGAACACATACTAACCTGGAGGAATACAGACTAACCTGGAGGAATACAGACTAACCTGGAGGAACACAGACTAACCTGGAGGAACACAGACTAACCTGGATGAATACAGACTAACCTGGAGGAATACAGACTAACCTGGAGGAATACAGACTAACCTGGAGGAACACAGACTAACCTGGAGGAACACAGACTAACCTGGATGAATACAGACTAACCAAGAGGAACACAGACTAACCTGGAGGAACACAGACTAACCTGGATGAATACAGACTAACCTGGAGGAATACAGACTAACCTGGAGGAATACAGACTAACCTGGAGGAAAACAGACTAACCTGGAGGAATACAGACTAACCTGGATAAATACAGACTATACAGACTAACCTGGAGGAACACAGACTATACTGACTAACCTGGAGGAATACAGACTAATCTGGAGGAACACAGACTAACCTGGATAAATACAGACTAACCTGGAGGAACACAGACTAACCTGGAGGAATACAGACTAACCTGGAGGAATATAGACTATACAGACTAACCTGGAGGAACACAGACTAACCTGGATAAATATAGACTAACCTGGAGGAATACAGACTAATCTGGAGGAACACAGACTAACCTGGATAAATACAGACTAACCTGGAGGAACACAGACTAACCTGGAGGAATACAGACTAACCTGGATAAATACAGACTAACCTGGATGAATACAGACTAACTTGGAGGAATACAGACTAACCTGGAGGAACACAGACTAACCTGGAGGAACACAGACTAACCTGGAGGAATACAGACTAACCTGGATGAATACAGACTAACCTGGATGAATACAGACTAACCTGGATGAACACAGACTAACCTGGAGGAACACAGACTAACCTGGAGGAACACAGACTAACCTGGAGGAACACAGACTAACCTGGAGGAACACAGACTAACCTGGAGGAACACAGACTAACCTGGATGAAAACAGACTAACCTGGAGGAATACAGACTAACCTGGAGGAATACAGACTAACCTGGAGGAATACAGACTAACCTGGAGGAATACAGACTAACCTGGAGGAACATAGACTAACCTGGATGAAAACAGGTGCCCCAGACACCACAGTGATTCTCCTCCTCCCCAGACACCACAGTGATTCTCCTCCTCCCCAGACACCACAGTGATTCCCCATTCCCCTCTCCCCAGACACCACAGTGATTCCCCTCCTCCCCAGACACCACAGTGATTCCCCTCCTCCCCAGACACCACAGTGATTCTCCTCCTCCCCAGACACCACAGTGATTCTCCTCCTCCCCAGACACCACAGTGATTCCCCATTCCCCTCTCCCCAGACACCACAGTGATTCCCCTCTCCCCAGACACCACAGTGATTCCCCTCCTCTCCAGACACCACAGTGATTCCCCTCTCCCCAGACACCACAGTGATTCTCCTCCTCCCCAGACACCACAGTGATTCCCCTCTCCCTAGACACCACAGTGATTCCCCTCTCTCCAGACACCACAGTGATTCCCCTCCTCCCCAGACACCACAGTGATTCCCCTCTCCCTAGACACCACAGTGATTCTCCTCCTCCCCAGACACCACAGTGATTCCCCATTCCCCTCTCCCCAGACACCACAGTGATTCCCCTCTCCCCAGACACCACAGTGATTCTCCTCCTCCCCAGACACCACAGTGATTCCCCTCCTCCCCAGACACCACAGTGATTCCCCTCTCCCTAGACACCACAGTGATTCCCCTCCTCCCCAGACACCACAGTGATTCCCCTCTCCCCAGACACCACAGTGATTCCCCTCCTCCCCAGACACCACAGTGATTCCCCTCCTCTCCAGACACCACAGTGATTCCCCTCCTCCCCAGACACCACAGTGATTCCCCTCTCCCCAGACACCACAGTGATTCCCCTCCTCCCTAGACACCACAGTGATTCCCCTCCTCCCTAGACACCAGTGATTCCCCTCCTCCCCAGACACCACAGTGATTCCCCTCTCCCCAGACACCACAGTGATTCCCCTCTCCCCAGACACCACAGTGATTCCCCTCCTCCCCAGACACCACAGTGATTCCCCTCTCCCCAGACACCACAGTGATTCCCCTCTCCCCAGACACCACAGTGATTCCCCTCTCCCCAGACACCACAGTGATTCCCCTCTCCCCAGACACCACAGTGATTCCCCTCTCCCCAGACACCACAGTGATTCCCCTCTCCCCATCACCACCCTTAATTCTTAAAGTGGGACTGTGTGATGCTGCTGTGGTCTCTGGGCTGGGGGTCGGGGGTCACCCAAGGGGGTGAAGGGAAGGGGAGAGGGACAGAGGAAGGCAGGGAGGAAGAGAGTGATAGCTCTAGGGGGTAGAAAAGATGAGTCTCAGCCTCCCTCCATCCAGCAGGCCGTTAGCCACAGATCAGCCCTGGGGGACAGACAGACAGCTAATCGATATGGGCCTGTCGTCCCTCTCCTCTCCAGCCTCATCAGCCAGCCAGACCAGACCGTCCCTGGACCAATTTACCCCTGATGAGGCTAGCTGCTGGAGGTCACGGTCTGGGTCTGGGTCCTGGAGTCCCAGGTGGTACCCTATTCCTTATGTAGTGCACTATGTTTCAACAGGGCCCTCATAGTACATATCTGGTCAAACGTAGAGGCTGCAGCACAGCAGCTGGGAGCAGGGGAGGGGGACAGGGCAGGGGAAGAGCAGAGCTGATAGTCTGCAGTCTGCAGCAGGGGAGGGGGACAGGGCAGGGGAAGAGCAGAGCTGATAGTATGCAGTCTGCAGCAGGGGAGGGGGACAGGGCAGGGGAAGGGCAGAGCTGATAGTCTCCAGTCTGCAGCAGGGGAGGGGGACAGGGCAGGGGAAGAGCAGAGCTGATAGTCTCCAGTCTGCAGCAGGGGAGGGGGACAGGGCAGGGGAAGGGCAGAGCTGATAGTCTCCAGTCTGCAGCAGGGGAGGGGGACAGGGCAGGGGAAGGGCAGAGCTGATAGTCTCCAGTCTGCAGCTGGGAGCAGGGGAGGGGGACAGGGCAAGGGAAGAGCAGAGCTGATAGTCTGCAGTCTGCAGCAGGGGAGGGGGACAGGACAGGGGAAGGGCAGAGATGATAGTCTCCAGTCTGCAGCAGGGGAGGGGGACAGGGAAGGGCAGAGCTGATAGTCTCCAGTCTGCAGCAGGGGAGGGGGACAGGGCAGAGCTGATAGTCTCCAGTCTGCAGCAGGGGAGGGGGACAGGGAAGGGGAAGGGCAGAGCTGATAGTCTCCAGTCTGCAGCTGGGAGCAGGGGAGGGGGACAGGGCAGGGGAAGAGCAGAGCTGATAGTCTGCAGTCAGCAGCAGGGGAGGGGGACAGGGCAGGGGAAGAGCAGAGCTGATAGTCTCCAGTCTGCAGCTGGGAGCAGGGGAGGGGGACAGGGCAGGGGAAGGGCAGAGCTGATAGTCTCCAGTCTGCAGTCTTGGAGCTGACTGACTGACTGGCTAACTGGCTGACTGGCTGACTGGCTGACTGACTGGCTGACTGGCTGGCTGACTGACTGACTGACTGACTGACTTGCTGACTGACTGACTGGCTGACTGGCTGGCTGACTGCCTGCCTGAATACCTGACTGGCTGGCTGGCTGACTGGCTGACTGGCTGATTGCCTGCCTGAATACCTGACTGGCTGGCTGGCTGGCTGGCTGACTGCCTGCCTGAATACCTGACTGGCTGGCTGGCTGGCTGGCTGACTGGCTGGCTGGCTGCTGACTGGCTAGCTGGCTGACTGGCAGACTGACTGGCTGGCTGACTGGCTGGCTGACTGGCTGGAGTGAGGCTCTGTAAGAGGACAGTAGAGTGACATGTATTGGGCTCAGTAGAGCCGCTGGTGTGTGAGCGTGGCCAATCAGACACCATGTTAGAGGACCTATATCGCCCTCCTTCCAGACCATTACAAGTCAGATGTTGCGTGGAGAATCATTCCTCTCACTTACCCTGGCAGAGTGTTACCTTAACTGGTCATATCAACTCATCTTCTATCTTAACAAGTGTCCTTAGTCTCCATGCTTCTATCTAAGAGGAAAACCACTGTGTGACATTTAGATGAAGTGAACCCCCCCCAGTACAGGAACAGGTCATGATCAGAATGATGTCTTCTCCCAGCTAACAGGAGAGAGACTTCCCCTCTACTCTCTACCCAGCCTCCCCTCTCTCCTCTACCCAGCCTCTCCTCTACCCAGCCTCCCCTCTCTCCTCTACCCAGCCTCTCCTCTACCCAGCCTCCCCTCTCTCCTCTACCCAGCCTCCCCTCTACCCAGCCTCCCCTCTACCCAGCCTCTCCTCTACCCAGCCTCTCCTCTACCCAGCCTCCCCTCTACCCAGCCTCCCCTCTACCCAGCCTCTCCTTTACCTAGCCCCCCCTCTACCCAGCCTCCCCTCTACCCAGCCTCCCCTCTACCCAGCCTCCCCTCTCTCCTCTACCCAGCCTCCCCTCTACCCAGCTTCTCCTCTACCCAGCCTCCCCTCTACCCAGCCAATCTCCTCTACCCAGCCTCCCCTCTACCCAGCCTCCCCTCTACCCAGCCTCCCCTCTACCCAGCCGATCTCCTCTACCCAGCCTCCCCTCTACCCAGGCTCTCCTCTACCCAGCCTCCCCTCTACCCAGCCTCCCCTCTACCCAGGAGGAGAGGGGGAGAGGAGAAGAGGGTGGACTTCTTTGTGTTGTTTACATCCTTGACTGTAGTCAATGTAACCGTCTCCGTCTGATCCGTGTATGTGAGCGTGCGTGTCTATGCAGGTGTGTCCTGTACGTGTGTATAGTGGCTGACCAATAGGAGCAGGGGATAATTTCACTATGTAGCCTCTGGTGAACTGCTATCATTCACTCTGTCTGCCCCCAAATGGAACCCTCTTCCCTTCACACTGCACTACTTTAAGCCTTAAGGGTCCTAGTCAAAACAGAAGTGCACTGTAAAGGGAGTAAGGTTGCCATTTAGTACAAATCTTCTGTTTATCAGTTGGTACATTTCTCTGACCTCGCTCCTCAGAGAAATCTCTCTCTACGTTGTGTGGTAGATGGATTAGATATGGAGGGAGGGAGGGAGGGAGGGAGAGAGGGAGGGAGGGAGGGAGGGAGGGAGGGAGGGAGGGAGGGAGGGAAGGAGGGAGGGAGGGAGGGAGGGAGGGAGAGAGAGAGGGAGAGAGAGAGAGGGGAGGGACGGAGGGAGGAGAGAGAGAGGGAGGGAGGGAGGGAGGGAGGGAGGGAGGGAGGGAGGGAGGGAGGGAGGGAGAGAGAGAGAGAGAGAGAGAGAGAGAGAGGGAGAGAGACAGAGAGAGAGGGAGGGAGGGAGGGAGAGAGAGAGAGAGTGAGAGAGAGAGAGGGAGGGAGGCAGGGAGAGAGGGAGGGAGGGAGGGAGGGAGGGAGGAAGGGAGAGAGAGAGAGAGAGAGAGAGAGGGAGGGAGAGAGAGAGAGAGAGAGAGAGAGAGGGAGGGAGGGAGGGAGAGAGGGAGGGAGGGAGGGAGGGAGGGAGAGAGAGAGAGAGAGAGAGAGAGAGAGGAGGGTATAACATCTACCTCACTTGCTTTGGCAGGGAGGCAGGGAGGGAGGGAGGGAGGGAGGGAGGGACTAGTACAGTAGTCAGGAGGACTAGTACAGTAGTCAGGAGGACTAGTACAGTAGTCAGGAGGACTAGTACAGTAGTCAGACCCAGGGGGACTAGTACAGTAGTTAGGGGGATTAGTACAGTAGTCAGGAGGACTAGTAGAGTAGTCAAGAGGACTAGTACAGTAGTCAGGAGGACTAGTACAGTAGTCAGGGGGACTAGTACAGTAGTCAGGAGGACTAGTACAGTAGTCAGGGGGACTAGTACAGTAGTCAGGAGGACTAGTACAGTAGTCAGGAGGACTAGTACAGTAGTTCGGGGGATTAGTACAGTAGTCAGGAGGACTAGTACAGTAGTCAGACCCAGGGGGACTAGTACAGTAGTTAGGGGGATTAGTACAGTAGTCAGGAGGACTAGTACAGTAGTCAGGAGGACTAGTACAGTAGTCAGGAGGACTAGTACAGTAGTCAGGAGGACTAGTACAGTAGTCAGGAGAACTAGTACAGTAGTCAGGAGGACTAGTACAGTAGTCAGGAGGACTAGAACAGTAGTCAGGAGGACTAGTACAGTAGTCAGGAGGACTAGTACAGTAGTCAGGAGGACTAGTACAGTAGTTAGGGGGATTAGTACAGTAGTCAGGAGGACTAGTACAGTAGTCAGGAGGACTAGTACAGTAGTCAGGAGGACTAGTACAGTAGTCAGGAGAACTAGTACAGTAGTCAGGAGGACTAGTACAGTAGTCAGGAGGACTAGTACAGTAGTCAGGGGGACTAGTACAGTAGTCAGGAGGACTAGTACAGTAGTCAGACCCAGGAGGACTAGTACAGTAGTCAGGGGGACTAGTACAGTAGTCAGGAGGACTAGTACAGTAGTTAGGGGGACTAGTACAGTAGTCAGGGGGACTAGTACAGTAGTCAGGAGGACTAGTACAGTAGTAATGAGGACTAGTACAGTAGTCAGGAGGACTAGTACAGTAGTCAGGGGGACTAGTACAGTAGTCAGTAGTTAGGACTAGTACAGTAGTCAGACCCAGGGGGACTAGTACAGTAGTAGGTAGTCAGGACTAGTACAGTAGTCAGGAGGACTAGTATAGTAGTCAGGAGGACTAGTATAGTAGTCAGTAGAGGACTAGTACAGTAGTTAGGGGGACTAGTACAGTAGTCAGGAGGACTAGTAAAGTAGTCAGGAGGACTAGTACAGTAGTCAGGAGGACTAGTACAGTAATCAGACCCAGGGGGACTAGTACAGTAGTCAGGAGGACTAGTACAGTAGTCAGGAGGACTAGTACAGTAGTCAGGAGGACTAGTACAGTAGTCAGGAGGACTAGTACAGTAGTCAGACCCAGGGGGACTAGTACAGTAGTTAGGGGGATTAGTACAGTAGTCAGGAGGACTAGTAGAGTAGTCAAGAGGACTAGTACAGTAGTCAGGAGGACTAGTACAGTAGTCAGGGGGACTAGTACAGTAGTCAGGAGGACTAGTACAGTAGTCAGGGGGACTAGTACAGTAGTCAGGAGGACTAGTACAGTAGTCAGGAGGACTAGTACAGTAGTTCGGGGGATTAGTACAGTAGTCAGGAGGACTAGTACAGTAGTCAGACCCAGGGGGACTAGTACAGTAGTTAGGGGGATTAGTACAGTAGTCAGGAGGACTAGTACAGTAGTCAGGAGGACTAGTACAGTAGTCAGGAGGACTAGTACAGTAGTCAGGAGGACTAGTACAGTAGTCAGGAGAACTAGTACAGTAGTCAGGAGGACTAGTACAGTAGTCAGGAGGACTAGAACAGTAGTCAGGAGGACTAGTACAGTAGTCAGGAGGACTAGTACAGTAGTCAGGAGGACTAGTACAGTAGTTAGGGGGATTAGTACAGTAGTCAGGAGGACTAGTACAGTAGTCAGGAGGACTAGTACAGTAGTCAGGAGGACTAGTACAGTAGTCAGGAGAACTAGTACAGTAGTCAGGAGGACTAGTACAGTAGTCAGGAGGACTAGTACAGTAGTCAGGGGGACTAGTACAGTAGTCAGGAGGACTAGTACAGTAGTCAGACCCAGGAGGACTAGTACAGTAGTCAGGGGGACTAGTACAGTAGTCAGGAGGACTAGTACAGTAGTTAGGGGGACTAGTACAGTAGTCAGGGGGACTAGTACAGTAGTCAGGAGGACTAGTACAGTAGTAATGAGGACTAGTACAGTAGTCAGGAGGACTAGTACAGTAGTCAGGGGGACTAGTACAGTAGTCAGGAGGACTAGTACAGTAGTCAGACCCAGGGGGACTAGTACAGTAGTCAGGGGGACTAGTACAGTAGTCAGGAGGACTAGTATAGTAGTCAGGAGGACTAGTATAGTAGTCAGGAGGACTAGTACAGTAGTTAGGGGGACTAGTACAGTAGTCAGGAGGACTAGTACAGTAGTCAGGAGGACTAGTACAGTAGTCAGGAAGACTAGTACAGTAGTCAGGGGGACTAGTACAGTAGTCAGGGGGACTAGTACAGTAGTCAGGAGGACTAGTACAGTAGTCAGGAGGACTAGTACAGTAGTCAGGAGGACTAGTACGGTAGTCAGGGGGACTAGTACAGTAGTCAGACCCAGGGGGACTAGTACAGTAGTCAGGAGGACTAGTACAGTAGTCAGGAGGACTAGTACAGTAGTCAGACCCAGGGGGACTAGTACAGTAGTCAGGGGGACTAGTACAGTAGTCAGGAGGACTAGTACAGTAGTCAGACCCAGGGGGACTAGTACAGTAGTCAGGAGGACTAGTACAGTAGTCAGGAGGACTAGTACAGTAGTCAGGAGGACTAGTACAGTAGTCAGGGGGACTAGTGCAGTAGTCAGGAGGACTAGTACAGTAGTCAGACCCAGGGGGACTAGTACAGTAGTCAGGAGGACTAGTACAGTAGTCAGGAGGACTAGTACAGTAGTCAGGAGGACTAGTACAGTAGTCAGGGGGACTAGTACAGTAGTCAGGAGGACTAGTACAGTAGTCAGGAGGACTAGTACAGTAGTCAGACCCAGGGGGACTAGTACAGTAGTTAGGGGGACTAGTACAGTAGTCAGGAGGACTAGTACAGTAGTCAGGAGGACTAGTACAGTAGTTAGGGGGACTAGTACAGTAGTCAGGAGAACTAGTACAGTAGTTAGGGGGACTAGTACAGTAGTCAGGAGGACTAGAACAGTAGTCAGGAGGACTAGTACAGTAGTCAGGAGGACTAGTACAGTAGTCAGGAGGACTAGTACAGTAGTCAGGAGGACTAGTACAGTAGTCAGGAGGACTAGAACAGTAGTTAGGGGGACTAGTACAGTAGTCAGGGGGACTAGTACAGTAGTCAGGAGGACTAGTACAGTAGTCAGGGGGACTAGAACAGTAGTCAGGAGGACTAGAACAGTAGTCAGGAGGACTAGTACAGTAGTTAGGAGGACTAGTACAGTAGTCAGGGGGATTAGTACAGTAATCAGACCCAGGGGGACTAGTACAGTAGTCAGGAGGACTAGTACAGTAGTCAGGAGGACTAGTACAGTAGTCAGGAGGACTAGTACAGTAGTCAGGAGGACTAGTACAGTAGTCAGGAGGACTAGTACAGTAGTCAGACCCAGGGGGACTAGTACAGTAGTTAGGGGGATTAGTACAGTAGTCAGGAGGACTAGTACAGTAGTCAGGAGGACTAGTACAGTAGTCAGGAGGACTAGTACAGTAGTCAGGGGGACTAGTACAGTAGTCAGGAGGACTAGTACAGTAGTCAGGGGGACTAGTACAGTAGTCAGGAGGACTAGTACAGTAGTTCGGGGGATTAGTACAGTAGTCAGGAGGACTAGTACAGTAGTCAGACCCAGGGGGACTAGTACAGTAGTTAGGGGGATTAGTACAGTAGTCAGGAGGACTAGTACAGTAGTCAGGAGGACTAGTACAGTAGTCAGGAGGACTAGTACAGTAGTCAGGAGAACTAGTACAGTAGTCAGGAGGACTAGTACAGTAGTCAGGAGGACTAGTACAGTAGTCAGGAGGACTAGTACAGTAGTCAGGAGGACTAGTACAGTAGTCAGGAGGACTAGTACAGTAGTTAGGGGGATTAGTACAGTAGTCAGGAGGACTAGTACAGTAGTCAGGAGGACTAGTACAGTAGTCAGGAGGACTAGTACAGTAGTCAGGAGGACTAGTACAGTAGTCAGGGGGACTAGTACAGTAGTCAGGAGGACTAGTACAGTAGTCAGACCCAGGAGGACTAGTACAGTAGTCAGGGGGACTAGTACAGTAGTCAGGAGGACTAGTACAGTAGTTAGGGGGACTAGTACAGTAGTCAGGGGGACTAGTACAGTAGTCAGGAGGACTAGTACAGTAGTAATGAGGACTAGTACAGTAGTCAGGAGGACTAGTACAGTAGTCAGGAGGACTAGTACAGTAGTCAGGAGGACTAGTACAGTAGTCAGACCCAGGGGGACTAGTACAGTAGTTAGGGGGATTAGTACAGTAGTCAGGAGGACTAGTAGTAGTAGTCAAGAGGACTAGTACAGTAGTCAGGAGGACTAGTACAGTAGTCAGGGGGACTAGTACAGTAGTCAGGAGGACTAGTACAGTAGTCAGGAGGACTAGTACAGTAGTCAGGAGGACTAGTACAGTAGTCAGGGGGACTAGAACAGTAGTCAGGAGGACTAGAACAGTAGTCAGGAGGACTAGTACAGTAGTTAGGAGGACTAGTACAGTAGTCAGGGGGATTAGTACAGTAATCAGACCCAGGGGGACTAGTACAGTAGTCAGGAGGACTAGTACAGTAGTCAGGAGGACTAGTACAGTAGTCAGGAGGACTAGTACAGTAGTCAGTAGTACAGTAGTCAGGACTAGTACAGTAGTCAGACCCAGGGGGACTAGTACAGTAGTTAGGGGGATTAGTACAGTAGTCAGGAGGACTAGTACAGTAGTCAGGAGGACTAGTACAGTAGTCAGGAGGACTAGTACAGTAGTCAGGGGGACTAGTACAGTAGTCAGGAGGACTAGTACAGTAGTCAGGGGGACTAGTACAGTAGTCAGGAGGACTAGTACAGTAGTCAGGAGGACTAGTACAGTAGTTCGGGGGATTAGTACAGTAGTCAGGAGGACTAGTACAGTAGTCAGACCCAGGGGGACTAGTACAGTAGTTAGGGGGATTAGTACAGTAGTCAGGAGGACTAGTACAGTAGTCAGGAGGACTAGTACAGTAGTCAGGAGGACTAGTACAGTAGTCAGGAGGACTAGTACAGTAGTCAGGAGAACTAGTACAGTAGTCAGGAGGACTAGTACAGTAGTCAGGAGGACTAGAACAGTAGTCAGGAGGACTAGTACAGTAGTCAGGAGGACTAGTACAGTAGTCAGGAGGACTAGTACAGTAGTTAGGGGGATTAGTACAGTAGTCAGGAGGACTAGTACAGTAGTCAGGAGGACTAGTACAGTAGTCAGGAGGACTAGTACAGTAGTCAGGGGGACTAGTACAGTAGTCAGGAGGACTAGTACAGTAGTCAGACCCAGGAGGACTAGTACAGTAGTCAGGGGGACTAGTACAGTAGTCAGGAGGACTAGTACAGTAGTTAGGGGGACTAGTACAGTAGTCAGGGGGACTAGTACAGTAGTCAGGAGGACTAGTACAGTAGTAATGAGGACTAGTACAGTAGTCAGGAGGACTAGTACAGTAGTCAGGGGGACTAGTACAGTAGTCAGGAGGACTAGTACAGTAGTCAGACCCAGGGGGACTAGTACAGTAGTCAGGGGGACTAGTACAGTAGTCAGGAGGACTAGTATAGTAGTCAGGAGGACTAGTATAGTAGTCAGGAGGACTAGTACAGTAGTTAGGGGGACTAGTACAGTAGTCAGGAGGACTAGTACAGTAGTCAGGAGGACTAGTACAGTAGTCAGGAAGACTAGTACAGTAGTCAGGGGGACTAGTACAGTAGTCAGGGGGACTAGTACAGTAGTCAGGAGGACTAGTACAGTAGTCAGGAGGACTAGTACAGTAGTCAGGAGGACTAGTACGGTAGTCAGGGGGACTAGTACAGTAGTCAGACCCAGGGGGACTAGTACAGTAGTCAGGAGGACTAGTACAGTAGTCAGGAGGACTAGTACAGTAGTCAGACCCAGGGGGACTAGTACAGTAGTCAGGGGGACTAGTACAGTAGTCAGACCCAGGGGGACTAGTACAGTAGTCAGGAGGACTAGTACAGTAGTCAGGAGGACTAGTACAGTAGTCAGGGGGACTAGTACAGTAGTCAGGGGGACTAGTACAGTAGTCAGGAGGACTAGTACAGTAGTCAGGAGGACTAGTACAGTAGTCAGGACTAGTACAGTAGTCAGGAGGACTAGTACAGTAGTCAGGGGGACTAGTACAGTAGTCAGGAGGACTAGTACAGTAGTCAGGGGGACTAGTACAGTAGTCAGGAGGACTAGTACAGTAGTCAGGGGGACTAGTACAGTAGTCAGGGGGACTAGTACAGTAGTCAGGAGGACTAGTACAGTAGTCAGACCCAGGAGAACTAGTACAGTAGTCAGGAGGACTAGTACAGTAGTCAGGAGGACTAGAACAGTAGTGTGTAGGTTCGTGTGGATGTGTTTGTTTGTGTTTGTATCTGTGTGTTTGTGCGTGTGTGCGAGAGAAACTGTGTAATTGAGAATGTGTGTGTGTGTTTGTGTATATATGTGTGCGTGTGTGTGTTTAGAGAGAGATAATGCATCGTCACTTCGCTCGCTGACAAATGGGTCCTCCGTCGATCCGATGACAGAGCGTTTGGGAAACGAATGAATGTAGTAGCTGTAGCATATCGCCTCTCTCTTCATGTTCTGTTGCCAGAAAAGCTCAGGCTACAATCCCTCCTGTCTGACACAACCTTATCAATCCTGTTGCTGCTACTTTCTCTATGTGAGGTGGAACGACTACATGCTTGAGAGAGAGAGAGAGAGAGAGAGAGAGACAGCGAGAGAGAGTGAGAGAGAGAGAGTGAGAGAGAGAGAGACAGTGAGAGAGACAGTGAGAGAGACAGTGAGAGAGACAGGGAGAGAGAGACAGAGAGAGAGAGAGACAGAGAGAGTGAGAGAGAGAGAGAGAGACAGTGAGAGAGACAGTGAGAGAGACAGTGAGAGAGACAGGGAGAGACAGACAGAGAGAGAGAGAGACAGAGAGAGAGAGAGAGAGACAGTGAGAGAGACAGGGAGAGAGAGACAGAGAGAGAGAGAGACAGAGAGAGTGAGAGAGAGAGACAGTGAGAGAGACAGTGAGAGAGACAGTGAGAGAGACAGGGAGAGAGAGAGAGAGAGAGAGAGAGAGACAGAGAGAGAGAGAGAGAGAGAGAGAGAGTCAAATAAAATAAAACACAATTTTATTGGTCACATGCTCCAAATACAACAGGTGTAAACCTTACAGTGAAAAGGTTTCCTACGAGCCCCTAACCAACAATGCAGTTAAAAAAAATACGGATAAGAATAAGAGATAAAAGTAACCAGTAATTAAAGAGCAGCAGTAAAATAACAATAGCGAGACTATAAAGAGGGGAGCACCGATACAGAGTCACTGTGGAAGGGCACCGGTTAGTTGAGGTAGTATGTACATGTAGGTAGAGATATTAAAGTGACTATGCATAGATGATAACAACAGAGAGTAGCAGTGGTGTAAAGAGGAGGGGGGCAATGAAAATAGTCTGGGTAGCCATTTGATTAGATGATCAGGAGTCTTATCGCTTGGGGGTAGAAGCTGTTTAGAAGCCTCTTGGACCTAGACTTGGCGCTCCGGTACCACTTGGGGGTAGAAGCTGTTTAGAAGCCTATTGGACCTAGACTTGGCGCTCCGGTACCACTTGGGGGTAGAAGCTGTTTTAGAAGCCTCTTGGACCTAGACTTGGCGCTCCGGTACCACTTGGGGGTAGAAGCTGTTTAGAAGCCTATTGGACCTAGACTTGGCGCTCCGGTACCACTTGGGGGTGGAAGCTGTTTAGAAGCCTCTTGGACCTAGACTTGGCGCTCCGGTACCACTTGGGGGTGGAAGCTGTTTAGAAGCCTCTTAGACCTAGACTTGGCGCTCCGGTACCACTTTCCGTGGAGTAGCAGAGACAACATTCTAATGACTAGGGTGGCTGTAGTCTTTGACAATTTTAAGGGCCTCCCTCTGACACCGCCTGGTATAGAGGTCCTGGATGACAGGAAGCTTGGCCCCAGTGATGTACTGGACCGTACGCACTACCCTCTGTAATGTCTTGGCCGAGGCCGAGCAGTTGCCATACCAGGCAGTGATGCAACCAGTCAGGATGCTCTCGATGGTGCAGCTGTAGAACCTTTTAAGGATCTGAGGACCCATGTCAAATATTTTCAGTCTCCTGAAGGGGAATAGGTTTTGTCGTGCCCTGTCTTGGTGTGCTTGGACCATGTTAGTTTGTGATTTGGACACCAAGGAACAACCTGCAACAACCTGCTCAACCTGCTCCACTGCAGCCCCGTCGATGAGAATGAGGGTATGCTCGGTCCTCTTTTTCCTGTAGTCCACAATCATCTCCTTTGTCTCGTTGAGGGAGAGGTTGTTGTCCTGGCACCACTTTGCCAGGTCTCCTCCCTATAGGCTGTCTCATCATTGTTGGTGATCAGGCCTACCACTGTTGTGTCATCGGCAAATTTAATGATGGTGTTGGAGTCGTGCCTGGCCTCATGCAGTCATGAGAGAACAGGGAGCACAGGAGGGTACTGAGCACGCATCCTTGAGGGGCCCCTGTGTTGAGGATCAGCATGGCGGATGTGTTGTTACCTACCCTTACCACCTGGGGGTGGCCCGACAGGAAGTCCAGGATCCAGTTGCAGAGGGAGGTGTTTAGTCCCAGGATCCTTAGCTTAGTGATGAGCTTTGAGGGCGCAGTGTTTAACACTGAGCTGTAGTCAATGAACAGCATTCTCACATAGGTGTTCCTTTTGTCCAGGTGGGAAAGGGCAGTGTGGAGTGCAATAGAGATTGCATCATCTGTGGATTTCTTAGGGCGGTATGCAAATTGGAGTGGGTCTAGGGTTTCTGGGATAATGGTGTTGATGTGAGCCATGACCAGCCTTTCAAAACACTTCATGTCTACAAATGTGAGTGCTACGGGGCGGTAGTCATTAAGGCAGGTTACCTTAGAATTATTGGGCACAGGCACTATGGTAGTCTGCTTAAAACATGTTGGTATTAGAGACTCGGACAGGGAGAGGTTGAAAATGTCAGGGAAGACACTTGCCAGTTGGTCAGCGCATGCTCTGAGTATGTGTCCTGGTAATCCGTCTGGTAATCCGTCTGCGCGGCCTTGTGAATGTTTACCTGTCTAAAGGTCTTACTCACATCGGCTGAAGAGAGCATGATCACAGTCTTTCAGAACAGCTGGTGCTCTCATGCATGTTTCAATGTTATTTGCCTCGAAGCGAGCATAAAAGTAGTTTAGCTCGTCTGGTAGGCTCGTGTCACTGGGCAGCTCTCGGCTGTGCTTCCCTTTGTAGTCTGTAATGGTTTGCAAGCCCTGCCACACCCAACGAATGTCGGAGCCGGTGTAGTACGATTCGATCTTAGTCCTGTATTTATGCTTTGCCTGTTTGATGGTTCGTCGGAGGACATAGCAGGATTTCCTATAAGCTTCTGGGTTAGAGTCCCGCTCCTTGAAAGCAGAAGCTCTAGCCTTTAGCTCAGTGTGGATGTTGCCTGTAATCCATGGCTTCTGGTTGGGGTATGTACGTAAGGTCACTGTGGGGACGACGTCCTCGATGCACTTATTGAAGAAGCCAATGACTGATGTGGTGTACTCCTCAATGCCATCGGAGGAATCCCGGAACATATTCCAGTCTGTGCTAGCAAAACAGTCCTGTAGTTTAGCATCTGCTTCCACTGACCACTTTTTTATAGACCGAGTCACTGATGCTTCCTGCTTTAATTTTTGCTTGTAAGCAGGAATCAGGAGGATAGAATTATGGTCAGATTTGCCTAATGGAGGGTGAGGGAGAGCTTTCTGCGCTTTTAACGGACCTCTGAGACTATCACAGTGCAGGTGCATTTATACAGAGACTTGATTAAACACAGGTGGATTGTATTTATCATCATTAGTCATTTAGGTCAACATTGGATCATTCAGAGATCCTCACTGAACTTCTGGAGAGAGTTTGCTGCACTGAAAGTAAAGGGGCTGAATAATTTTGCACGCCCAATTTTTCAGTTTTTGATTTGTTAAAAAAGTTTTAAATATCCAATAAATGTCGTTCCACTTCATGATTGTGTCCCACTTGTTGTTGATTCTTCACAAAAAAATACAGTTTTATATCTTTATGTTTGAAGCCTGAAATGTGGCAAAAGGTTGCAAAGTTCAAGGGGGCCGAATACTTTCGCAAGGCACTGTAGTTCCGCCTCCCCTTGTCTTACAAAACGCTGCTCTTCTATCCTGCCTGTACAGCATGCAACCAGCCAGCTGTATGTTGATAACGTCGTAGTTCAGCCACGACTCCGTGAAGCATAAGATGTTACAGTTTTCAATGTCCCGTTCGCAGTTTAATCTTCCGCGTTGGTCGTCGAGTTTATTCACCAAAGATTGCACGTTTGCTAGCAGAATGGAGGGAAGTGGGAGTTTATTTCGATCGTCTACGAATTCTCAGAAGATAAGCCCGCTCTTCGGCCCCTGTTTCTCCGCCTCCTCTTCACGCAGATCACGGGGGTCGGGGCCTGTTCCCGAGGAAGCAGTATATCCTTCTCTCCTGGCTCGTCAGAGTGGTGAAAGGGAAAAAAGGATTCTGCCAGTCCGTGGTGAGTAATCACAGTCCTGATGTCTATAAGTTATTTTCAGTCATAAGAGACGGTATGTACAAAATGAGTAAAAAAAGACGGTGTGTGTGTATGTGTGTGTGTGTGTGTGTGTGTGTGTGTGTGTGTGTGTGTGTGTGTGTGTGTGTGTGTGTGTGTGTGTGTGTGTGTGTGTGTGTGTGTGTGTGTGTGTGTGTATGTGTGTGTGTGTGTGTGTATGTGTGTGTGTGTGTGTGTGTGTGTGTGTGTGTGTGTGTGTGTGTGTGTGTGTGTGTGTGTGTGAGTGTGTGTGAGTGTGTGTGTGTGTGTGTGTGTGTGTGTGTGTGTGTGTGTGTGTGTGTGTGTGTGTGTGTGTGTGTGTGTGTTTTCCTGCCTTATTCAGACCAGAACGTCCTGACAAGGTCGGAAAACAAAAACAATTTTGAAAAGTCTGGACTTTTTTCATGTCCTGAATTAATTAAAATGCTATTTTTGTCTTAATAGTTAGTTTTAGGCTTTGGGGTTGAGGTTAGGTGTTGGGTTAGGAGTTATGGTTAGGGGGTTAGGGACTGTTTGTGTGTGTGTGTTTGTGTGTGTGTGTGTGTGTGTGTGTGTGTGTGTGTGTGTGTGTGTGTGTGTGTGTGTGTGTGTAATTGCAGTGCTGTGTAATTGCAGTAATTGCAGTGTTGCAGTGCTGAGTACTCTCATCAACTCTGGGTTGCCAAGGTAACAGATGTACAGTCTGACTGTGTCACATTAGTGCATCTCTGCTTGTAAGAGAGAGAAGGAAGACTTGTTCAGCCCAGGTCAGATACATAAGACGAGACGGCAAGTGGCAGTATAAGGAGATTTAGAACTCTGTTTAGAACTACCTCTATCTCTCCCTCTATCTCCCTCTATCTCCCAGTTATCTCTATATCTCCCTATATCTCCCCTTTATCTCTATCTCTCCCTCTATCTCCCCTTTATCTCTATCTCTCCCTCTATCTCCCTCTATCTCCCAGTTATCTCTATATCTCCCTCTATCTCCCCTTTATCTCTATATCTCCCTATATCTCCCCTTTATCTCTATCTCTCCCTCTATCTCCCCTTTATCTCTATCTCTCCCTCTATATCCCTCTATCTCCCCGTTATCTCTATATCTCCCTCTATCTCCCCTGTATCTCTATCTCCCCCTCTATCTCCCCTCTCCCTCTATCTCTCCTTTATCTCTATCTCATCCTCTCCCTCTATCTCCCCTTTATCTCTATCTCATCCTCTCCCTCTATCTCTATCTCCCCTTTATCTCTATCTCATCCTCTCCCTCTATCTCCATCTCCCCCTCTATCTCCCCCTCTATCTCCCCCTCTATCTCCTCCTCTATCTCTCCCTCTATCTCCTCCTCTATCTCCCCTTTATCTCTATCTCATCCTCTCCCTCTCTCTATCTCCCTCTAGCTCCCCCTCTATCTCTATCTCATCCTCTCCCTCTATCTCCCCCTCTATCTCCCCCTCTTTTTCTATCTCTCTCTATCTCCCCCTCTATCTCTATCTCATCCTCTCCCTCTATCTCCTCTATCTCCCCTCTGTCTCCCCCTCTATCTCATCCTCTCCCTCTATCTCCCCCTCTATTTCTATCTCTCTCTATCTCCCCTCTATCTCTATCTCATCCTCTCCCTATATCTCCATCTATCTGTCCCTCTATCTATATCTCTCTCTCTATCTCTCTCCCTCCCTCTATCTCCCTCTATCTCCATATCTCCCTCTATCTCCCTCACAATATTGAATTGATTTTGGTTGTCAACGCAGCCAGATATGAACATTTAAAGAAGATGTATCTACTACTTGGATAGTATCATCTGAACTTCTGGTTGGATAGTTCCATCTGAGACACTGGCTTCATCCCATTCTTTAACTTCTGGTTGGATAGTTCCATCTGAGACACTGGCTTCATCCCATTCTTTAACTTCTGGTTGGATAGTTCCATCTGAGACACTGGCTTCATTCCATTCTTTAACTTCTGGTTGGATAGTTCCATCTGAGACACTGGCTTCATCCCATTCTTTATCTTCTGGTTGGATAGTTCCATCTGAACCACTGGCTTCATCCCATTCTGTAACTTCTGATTGGATAGTTCCATCTGAACCACTGGCTTCATCCCATTCTTTAACTTCTGGTTGGATAGTTCCATCTGAACCACTGGCTTCATCCCATTCTTTATCTTCTGATTGGATAGTTCCATCTGAACCACTGGCTTCATCCCATTCTTTAACTTCTGGTTGGATAGTTCCATCTGAACCACTGGCTTCATCCCATTCTTTATCTTCTGATTGGATAGTTCCATCTGAGACACTGACTTCTTTAACTTCTGGTTGGATAGTTCCATCTGAACCACTGGCTTCATCCCATTCTTTATCTTCTGATTGGATAGTTCCATCTGAGACACTGGCTTCATCCCATTCTTTATCTTCTGATTGGATAGTTCCATCTGAGACACTGGCTTCATTCCATTCTTTAACTTCTGGTTGGATAGTTCCATCTGAGACACTGGCTTCATCCCATTCTTTAACGTCTGGTTGAGCTGGAGGCAGGTTAAAAGGCTATTTAGTCTATTTAAAAAGTGATATTGAATTGTTTTGGTTTCCAACGCAACCAAATATCGACATTTAAAGGAGATGCTTCTTCTGTTTGGATAGCTCCATCTGTGCTGAGTCTGGCTTTAATTCCAGTTTGGATAGCTCCATCTGTGCTGAGTCTGGCTTAAATTCCAGTTTGGATAGCTCCATCTGTGCTGAGTCTGGCATAAATTCCAGTTTGGATAGCTCCATCTGTGCTGAGTCTGGCTTTAATTCCAGTTTGGATAGCTCCATCTGTGCTTAGTCTGGCTTTAATTCCAGTTTGGATAGCTCCATCTGTGCTGAGTCTGGCTTAAATTCCAGTTTGGATAGCTCCATCTGTGCTGAGTCTGGCTTTAATTCCAGTTTGGAATTAGCTGTACAGGCCTAAATAGCTTCATAGATGCTGTGTGATAGATACAGTACGGAGCCTCGTAGATGCTGTGTGATAGATACAGTACGGAGCCTCGTAGATGCTGTGTGATTGATACAGTACGGAGCCTCGTAGATGCTGTGTGATTGATACAGTACGGAGCCTCGTAGATGCTGTGTGATTGATACAGTACGGAGCCTCGTAGATGCTGTGTGATAGATACAGTACGGAGCCTCGTAGATGCAGTGTGATTGATACAGTACGGTGCCTCGTAGATGCTGTGTGATTGATACAGTACGGAGCCTCGTAGATGCTGTGTGATTGATACAGTACGGAGCCTCGTAGATGCTGTGTGATTGATAAGAGTACGGAACCTCGTAGATGCTGTGTGATTGATACAGTACGGAGCCTCGTAGATGCTGTGTGATTGATACAGTACGGAGCCTCGTAGATGCTGTGTGATTGATACAGTACGGAGCCTCGTAGATGCTGTGTGATTGATACAGTACGGAGCCTCGTAGATGCTGTGTGATTGATACAGTACGGAGCCTCGTAGATGCTGTGTGATTGATACAGTACGGAGCCTCATAGATGCTGTGTGATAGATACAGTACGGAGCCTCATAGATGCTGTGTGATTGATACAGTACGGAGCCTCATAGATGCTGTGTGATTGATAAGAGTACGGAGCCTCGTAGATGCTGTGTGATTGATACAGTACGGAGCATCATAGATGCTGTGTGATTGATACAGTACGGAGCATCATAGATGCTGTGTGATTGATACAGTACGGAGCATCATAGATGCTGTGTGATTGATACAGTACGGAGCCTCGTAGATGCTGTGTGATTGATACAGTTCGGAGCATCGTAGATGCTGTGTGATTGACACAGTACGGAGCCTCGTAGATGCTGTGTGATTGATACAGTACGGAGCATCATAGATGCTGTGTGATTGATACAGTACGGAGCCTCGTAGATGCTGTGTGATTGATACAGTACGGAGCATCGTAGATGCTGTGTGATTGATACTGTACGGAGCCTCGTAGATGCTGTGTGATTGATACAGTACGGAGCCTCGTAGATGCTGTGTGATTGATACAGTACGGAGCCTCGTAGATGCTGTGTGATTGATACAGTACGGAGCATCGTAGATGCTGTGTGATTGATACAGTACGGAGCCTCGTAGATGCTGTGTGATTGATACAGTACGGAGCATCGTAGATGCTGTGTGATTGATACAGTACGGAGCCTCATAGATGCTGTGTGATTGATACAGTACGGAGCCTCGTAGATGCTGTGTGATTGATACAGTACGGAGCCTCGTAGATGCTGTGTGATAGATACAGTACGGAGCCTCGTAGATGCAGTGTGATTGATACAGTACGGAGCCTCGTAGATGCTGTGTGATTGATACAGTACGGAGCCTCATAGATGCTGTGTGATTGATACAGTAGGGAGCCTCGTAGATGCTGTGTGATTGATACAGTAGGGAGCCTCGTAGATGCTGTGTGATTGATACAGTCCGGTTTACATTTAATTTGCTCTGTTGAACCTACACTTTAGAATAATTTTGATAGCAACAGTGAATCTATTAAGTGGAGATGTCTCAGCAATCTTTGTCACTTTAACACATTGGTAATTGTCAGTGAGGAACATCCCAGCTAAGAAAGGCTGTGTTTGGATAAACCCCTGGACGGGAGACTGAATGGATGGCTGTAGATAGATGATCTCTGCAGTAGGAGGCGCTGTCCAGCCTCTTGTTTTTAAACAAATCTTATAGTGGATATTACTATGTAGATCTGACGGTGTTTTAAAGGCACAAATTCAACATATTTTACCCTAGGTTTTGTCTATGTTGAAAAGTGGTTACCGTGATGACCTAGCAGTTAATTAAGAGCGTTGGGCCAGTATTTTATCTTTATTTAACTAGGCAAGTCAGTTAAGAACGAATTATTATTTACAATGACGGCCTAGGAAACAGTGGGTTAACTGGCCTAGGAACAGTGGGTTAACTGGTCTAGGAACAGTGGGTTAACTGGCCTAGGAACAGTGGGTTAACTGGTTTGTTCAGGGGCAGAACGACAGATTTTTACCTTGTCAGCTCGGGTGATCCAATCTAGCAACCTGTCGGTTACTAGTCCAACGCTCTAACCACTAGGCTACCTGCCGCCCCGAAAGGTCACTGTTTCGAATCCCCAAGCCGACTAGGTGAAACATCTGTCGGTGCCCTTGAGCAAGGCGCTTAACCCTCATTTCTCATGTAAGTCTCTCTGGATAAGAGAATCAGCTAAATTACTCCCTACTGTAAGTCTCTCTGGATAAGAGAGTCTGTTAAATGCCTCACTACTGTAAGTCTCTCTGGATAAGAGAATCAGTTAAATTACTCACAACTGTAAGTCTCTCTGGATAAGAGAATCAGCTAAATGACTCACTACTGTAAGTCTCTCTGGATAAGAGAATCAGCTAAATGACTCCCTACTGTAAGTCTCTCTGGATAAGAGAGTCTGTTAAATGACTCACTACTGTAAGTCTCTCTGGATAAGAGAATCAGTTAAATTACTCACAACTGTAAGTCTCTCTGGATAAGAGAGTCTGCTAAATGACTCAATTGTAATCCTGTAGTGAAATATTACCCACAAAACAACAGTGTAAATCGATTACTTCTTTCAAATCCAAATCCACATGATTCCACGTCACAACACGTTGACAAATGATGCTAGAAAATTGTTGATTTAAACAGTTTGTGGTCAGTGGGAGATCTCTATTATCTCAACTTTTCTTAAACTATCTCTGATCCGCACCATTAACAGGGACTGTTAGGCCAGACTATCACTGATCAGGGACTGTTAGGCCAGACTATCACTGATCAGGGACTGTTAGACCAGACGATCTCTGATCAGGGACTGTTAGACCAGACGATCTCTGATCAGGGACTGTTAGACCAGGCTCAGTCAACTCCTGCTGAGATTGAGGCTGTCTTAACATGGACGTCAGAGAATGATTCGGGAATGTCCACACTGTCCCACCCCTTCTCAACATCAAGCCTCCTGATTGGCTGAGTGGACGCGAGGAGCAGCTTCCCGCCCAGTAAACTCACCTCTGATTACAGAGCTGACAGGCGAAGCAGTCCAGGTGATAGACGTTCTCTTTAGCTCTCATCACCATCTCAAAGGCTGGGATCAGCTTACTGCAGGCCGCACAGTTCCCTGTTACCCCAAACAACCTGCGGAAGAGACAGGAGGAAAGCACTGTTAGAACAGGGGTAGAACAGACCTCCTGTAGACACCTAGCATGATAGAGATAGAGACCCAGGAAAGAAAAGACCTCCTGTAGACACCTAGCACGATAGAGATGGATAGAGACCCAGGAGAGAACAGACCTCCTGTAGACACCTAGCATGATAGAGATAGATAGAGACCCAGGTGGACAACAGACCTCCTGTAGACACCTAGCATGATAGAGATAGATAGAGACCCAGATGGAGAACAGACCTCCTGTAGACACCTAGCATGATAGAGATAGATAGAGACCCAGGTGGAGAACACACCTCCTGTAGACACCTAGCATGATAGAGATAGATAGAGACCCAGGAGAGAACAGACCTCCTGTAGACATTTAGCATGATAGAGATAGATAGAGACCCAGGTGGAGAACAGATCTCCTGTAGACACCTAGCATGATAGAGATAGATAGAGACCCAGGAGAGAACAGACCTCCTGTAGACACCTAGCATGATAGAGATAGATAGAGACCCAGGTGGAGAACAGACCTCCTGTAGACACCTAGCATGATAGAGATAGATAGAGACCCAGGTGGAGAACATACCTCCTGTAGACACCTAGCATGATAGAGGTAGATAGAGATCCAGGAGAGAACAGACCTCCTGTAGACACCTAGCATGATAGAGATAGATAGAGACCCAGGTGGAGAACAGACCTCCTGTAGACACCTAGCATGATAGAGATAGATAGAGACCCAGGTGGAGAACAGACCTCCTGTAGACACCTAGCATGATAGATATAGATAGAGACCCAGGAGAGAATCACTAGCAGGAAAACTATCGGCTCATGAAATCATAGAAAACAATAATCTAATTGGATAGAACGACAAACTTCTTCAGGCACTTCTAGTTCCGGCGTGCTTGTTCACATGATCAAACCACATGTCTCTCTGGTCTGTAGGTAAGAGATCCTGATAACTACATGTCTCTCTGGTCTGTAGGTAAGAGATCCTGATAACTACATGTCTCTCTGGTCTGTAGGTAAGAGATCCTGATAACTACGTGTCTCTCTGGTCTGTAGGTAAGAGATCCTGATAACTACATGTCTCTCTCTCTGGTCTGTAGGTAAGAGATCCTGATCTAATGAGTGATCAGAGAACAGCACATGGATACAGCAGGGTTGGTTTTTAACATTTAAATAGTCCCAAATGGCACCCTAATGCACTACAGGCTCTGGACAAAAAAGACAATAAAACACAGCCAGATTGTTGTCCCCATGAATGACTACAGAATGACAGGTCTACCATCAACACAGCCCTACAGAATGACAGGTCTAGGATCAACACAGCCCTACAGAATGACAGGTCTACCATCAACACAGCCCTACAGAATGACAGGTCTACCATCAACACAGCCCTACAGATTGACAGATCTAGGATCAACACAGCCCTACAGAATGACAGGTCTACCATCAACACAGCCCTACAGAATGACAGGTCTAGGATCAACACAGCCCTACAGAATGACAGGTCTCCCGTCAACACAGCCCTATAGAATGGCAGGTCTACCATCAACACAGCCCTACAGAATGCAAGGTCTACCATCAACACAGCCCTACAGAATGACAGGTCTACCATCAACACAGCCCTACAGAATGACAGGTCTACCATCAACACAGCCCTACAGAATGGCACAGGTCTACCATCAACACAGCCCTACAGAATGACAGGTCTAGCATCAACACAGCCCTACAGAATGACAGGTCTAGCATCAACACAGCCCTACAGAATGACAGGTCTAGCATCAACACAGCCCTACAGAATGCAAGGTCTACCATCAACACAGCCCTACAGAATGACAGGTCTCCCATCAACACAGCCCTACAGAATGACACAGGTCTGCCATCAACACAGCCCTACAGAATGACAGGTCTACCATCAACACAGCCCTACAGAATGGCACAGGTCTAGCATCAACACAGCCCTACAGAGTGACAGGTCTAGCATCAACACAGCCCAACACAGCCCTACAGAATGACACAGGTGTAGGTGTACCATCAACACAGACCGGTACAGGGGGGGGGGGGGTATAAAGACATGACATTGGACCGGTACAGGGGGGGTATAGAGACATGACATTGGACTGGTACAGGGGGGGTATAGAGACATGACATTGGACCGGTACAGGGGAGGTATAAAGACATGACATTGGACCAGTACAGGGGGGGTATAAAGACATGACATTGGACCGGTACAGGGGAGGGTATAGAGACATGACATTGGACCAGTACAGGGGGGGTATAAAGACATGACATTGGACCGGTACAGGGAGGGTATGGAGACAAGACATTGGACCGGTACAGGGGGGGTATAAAGACATGACATTGGACCGGTACAGGGGGGGTATAAAGACATGACATTGGACCGGTACAGGGGAGGGTATAGAGACATGACATTGGACCGGTACAGGGAGGGTATAGAGACAAGACATTGGACCAGTACAGGGGAGGTATAAAGACATGACATTGGACCGGTACAGGGGAGGGTATAGAGACATGACATTGGACCGGTACAGGGAGGGTATAGAGACAAGACATTGGACCGGTACAGGGGGGGTATAAAGACATGACATTGGACCGGTACAGGGGAGGGTATAGAGACATGACATTGGACCGGTACAGGGGAGGTATAAAGACATGACATTGGACCGGTACAGGGGGGGTATAGAGACATGACATTGGACCGGTACAGGGGGGGTATAGAGACATGACATTGGACCGGTACAGGGGGGGGTATAGAGACATGACATTGGACCGGTACAGGGGGGTTATAGAGACATGACATTGGACCGGTACAGGGGGGGTATAGATACATGACATTGGACCGGTACAGGGGAGGTATAAAGACATGACATTGGACCGGTACAAGGAGGGTATAGAGACATGACATTGGACCGGTACAGGGGGGGGGGGGTATAGAGACATGACATTGGACCGGTACAGGGCGGGTATAGAGACATGACATTGGACCGGTACAGGGGGGGGTATAGAGACATGACATTGGACCGGTACAGGGGGGGTATAGAGACATGACATTGGACCGGTACGGGGGGGTTATAGAGACATGACATTGGACCGGTACAGGGGGGGTATAGATACATGACATTGGACCGGTACAGGGGGGTTATAGAGACATGACATTGGACCGGTACAGGGGGGTATAGAGACATGACATTGGACCAGTACAGGGGAGGTATAAAGACATGACATTGGACCGGTACAGGGGGGGTATAGAGACATGACATTGGACCGGTACAGGGGAGGTATAAAGACATGACATTGGACCGGTACAGGGGGGTTATAGAGACATGACATTGGACCGGTACAGGGGGGGTATAGAGACATGACATTGGACCGGTACAGGGGGGGGTATAGAGACATGACATTGGACCGGTACAGGGGGGGTATAGAGACATGACATTGGACCGGTACAGGGGGGGTATAGAGACATGACATTGGACCGGTACAGGGGGGGTATAGAGACATGACATTGGACCGGTACAGGGGGGGTATAGAGACATGACATTGGACCAGTACAGGGGGGGTATAGAGACATGACATTGGACCAGTACAGGGGAGGTATAGAGACATGACATTGGACCGGTACAGGGGGGGTATAGAGACATGACATTGGACCGGTACAGGGGGGGTATAGAGACATGACATTGGACCGGTACAGGGGGGTTATAGAGACATGACATTTGACCGGTACAGGGGGGTTATAGAGACATGACATTGGACCGGTACAGGGGGGTTATAGAGACATGACATTGGACCGGTACAGGGGGGTTATAGAGACATGACATTGGACCGGTACAGGGGGGGGGGTATAGAGACATGACATTGGACCGGTACAGGGGGGTTATAGAGACATGACATTGGACCGGTACAGGGGGGTTATAGAGACATGACATTGGACCAGTACAGGGAGGGGGTATAGAGACATGACATTGGACCGGTACAGGGGGGGTATAGAGACATGACATTGGACCGGTACAGGGGGGGTATAGAGACATGACATTGGACCGGTACAGTGGGGGTATAGAGACATGACATTGGACCGGTACAGGGGGGGTATAGAGACATGACATTGGACCGGTACAGGGGGGGTATAGAGACATGACATTGGACCGGTAAAGGGGGGTTATAGAGACATGACATTGGACCGGTACAGGGGGGTTATAGAGACATGACATTGGACCGGTACAGGGGGGGTATAGAGACATGACATTGGACCGGTACAGGGGGGGTATAGAGACATGACATTGGACCGGTACAGGGGGGGTATAGAGACAAGACATTGGACCAAACATTTGATTTGAAGTGTTCTTAATGTTTTGTCCACTCGGTGCAGATTAAAGTGATAATTCATCTCACAGATTTTACACTTAAAAAAAAAAAAATCAATTGAAATCAAGTAAAGATGTGTGTTTTAGGAGGTAAAAAGATATATCTCAATATAAACGAATATCACTTCACAATTTCTTTTGGTGTGGTATACCTGGAAACATTTGAGCAATGCATGAACTCAAGGCTGATAAATGATGGAAGGTATTGGTGTATAAAAGCAATGTTTTAAAGCCTTCAGTCTGTCGGGTGGAATCAAAACAGTGTTCTGTTTCTCACGTCCCCGCTGTGTGTCTGGGATCTTCTCTCCTCTCGGTTTAAGGCGGCCGTGGGCAGACATATTGGAAAAGGACTGTCACACTGTTTTGTTTTGAGAAAATTACAGACAGAGCCCTTTGGCAATCAGACAGTGTGTGTGTGTGAGTGTGTGTGTGTGTGTGTATGAGAGAGAGTGTGTGTGTGACAGAGAGAGTCTTCAACTAAAGAGTCATCAACTAGAGAGTCATCAACTAGAGAGTCATCAACTAGAGAGTCATCAACTAAAGAGTCATTAACTAAAGAGTCTTCAACTAGAGAGTCATCAACTAAAGAGTCTTCAACTAAAGAGTCATCAGCTAAAGAGTCTTCAACTAGAGAGTCATCAACTAGAGAGTCATCAACTAAAGAGTCTTCAACTAAAGAGTCTTCAACTAGAGAGTCATCAGCTAAAGAGTCTTCAACTAAAGAGTCATCAACTAAAGAGTCATCAACTAGAGAGTCATCAGCTAAAGAGTCATCAACTAAAGAGTCTTCCAAAGAGTTTCAAATCAGCTCCATTCAGTCCGTAGGGCTGAAGAGACACACTACAGTCTGACAGTCCATAGGGCTGAAGAGACACACTACAGTCTGACAGTCCATAGGGCTGAAGAGACACACTACAGTCTGACAGTCCATAGGGCTGAAGAGACACACTACAGTCTGACAGGTGAAGAGACACACTACAGTCTGACAGGTGAAGAGACACACTACAGTCTGACAGGTGAAGAGACACACTACAGTCTGACAGGTGAAGAGACACACTACAGTCTGACAGGTGAAGAGACACACTACAGTCTGACAGGTGAAGAGACACACTACAGTCTGACAGTCCATAGAGCTGAAGAGACACACTACAGTCTGACAGTCCATAGGGCTGAAGAGACACACTACAGTCTGACAGGTGAAGAGACACACTACAGTCTGACAGGTGAAGAGACACACTACAGTCTGACAGTCCATAGGGCTGAAGAGACACACTACAGTCTGACAGGTGAAGAGACACACTACAGTCTGACAGGTGAAGAGACACACTACAGTCTGACAGTCCATAGGGCTGAAGAGACACACTACAGTCTGACAAGTGAAGAGACACACTACAGTCTGACAGTCCGTAGGGCTGAAGAGACACACTACAGTCTGACAGGTGAAGAGACACACTACAGTCTGACAGGTGAAGAGACACACTACAGTCTGACAGGTGAAGAGACACACTACAGTCTGACAGGTGAAGAGACACACTACAGTCTGACAGGTGAAGAGACACACTACAGTCTGACAGGTGAAGAGACACACTACAGTCTGACAGGTGAAGAGACACACTACAGTCTGACAGGTGAAGAGACACACTACAGTCTGACAGGTGAAGAGACACACTACAGTCTGACAGCTGAAGAGACACACTACAGTCTGACAGGTGAAGAGACACACTACAGTCTGCAGCTGAAGAGACACACTACAGTCGGACAGTCATGTTTAAAGGCAATGTTCCCACGTTAGAGGAGACTGTAATCACGGTCAATGTTCCCACGTTAGAGGAGACTGTAATCACGGTCAACGTTCCCACGTTACAGGAGACTGTAATCACGGTCAACGTTCCCACGTCAGAGGAGACTGTAATCACGGTCAATGTTCCCACGTTAGAGGAGACTGTAATCATGGTCAACGTTCCCACGTTAGAGGAGACTGTAATCACGGTTAACGTTCCCACGTTAGAGGAGACTGTAATCACGGTCAACGTTTCCACGTCAGAGGAGACTGTAAACACGGTCAACGTTCCCACGTTAGAGGAGACTGTTATCACGGTCAACAATCCCACGTTAGAGAAGACTGTAATCACAATGTTCCCACGTTAGAGGAGACTGTAATCACCGTCAACGTTCCCACGTTAGAGGAGACTGTATTCACGGTCAACGTTCCCACGTTAGAGGAGACTGTAATCACAATGTTCCCACGTTAGAGGAGACTGTAATCACGGTCAACGTTCCCACGTTAGAGGAGACTGTAATCACGGTCAACATTCCCACGTTAGAGGAGACTGTAATCACAACGCTCCCACGTTAGAGGAGACTGTAATCACGGTCAACGTTCCCACGTTAGAGGAGACTGTTATCACGGTCAACGTTCCCACGTTAGAGGAGACTGTAATCACGGTCAACGTTCCCACGTTAGAGGAGACTGTTATCACGGTCAACGTTCCCACGTTAGAGGAGACTGTAATCACGGTCAACGTTCCCACGTTAGAGGAGACTGTAATCACGGTCAACGTTCCCACGTTAGAGGAGACTGTAATCACGGTCAACGTTCCCACGTTAGAGGAGACTGTAATAACGGTCAACGTTCCCACGTTAGAGGAGACTGTAATCACGGCCAACGTTCCCACGTTAGAGGAGACTGTAATCACGGCCAACGTTCCCACGTTAGAGGAGACTGTAATCACGGTCAACGTTCCCACGTTAGAGGAGACTGTAATCACGGTCAACATTCCCACGTTAGAGGAGACTGTAATCACTGTCAACGTTCCCACGTTAGAGGAGACTGTAATCACGGTCAACGTTCCCACGTTAGAGGAGACTGTAATCCCGGTCATTGTTCCCACGTCAGAGGAGACTGTAATCACGGTCAACGTTCCCACGTTAGAGGAGACTGTAATCACGGTCAACGTTCCCACGTTAGAGGAGACTGTAATCACGGTCAACGTTCCCACGTTAGAGGAGACTGTAATCACGGTCAACGTTCCCACGTTAGAGGAGACTGTAATCACGGTCAACGTTCCCACGTTAGAGGAGACTGTAATCACGGTCAACGTTCCCACGTTAGAGCAGACTGTAATCACGGTCAACGTTCCCACGTTAGAGGAGACTGTAATCACGGTCAACGTTCCCACGTTAGAGGAGACTGTAATCACGGTCAACGTTCCCACGTTAGAGGAGACTGTAATCACGGTCAACATTCCCACGTTAGAGGAGACTGTAATCACGGTCAACGTTCCCACGTTAGAGGAGACTGTAATCACGGGCAACGTTCCCACGTTAGAGGAGACTGTAATCACGGTCAACGTTCCCACGTCAGAGGAGACTGTAATCACGGCCAACGTTCCCACGTCAGAGGAGACTGTAATCACGGTCAACGTTCCCACGTTAGAGGAGACTGTAATCACGGTCAACGTTCCCACGTTAGAGGAGCCTGTAATCACGGCCAACGTTCCCACGTCAGAGGAGACTGTAATCATGGTTAACGTTCCCACGTTAGAGGAGACTGTAATCACTGTCAACGTTCCCACGTTAGAGGAGACTGTAATCACTGTCAACGTTCCCACGTTAGAGGAGACTGTAATCACGGTCAACGTTCCCACGTTAGAGGAGACTGTAATCACGGTCAACGTTCCCACGTTAGAGGAGACTGTAATCACTGTCAACGTTCCCACGTTAGAGGAGACTGTAATCACGGTCAACGTTCCCACGTTAGAGGAGACTGTAATCACTGTCAACGTTCCCACGTTAGAGGAGACTGTAATCACTGTCAACGTTCCCACGTTAGAGGAGACTGTAATCACTGTCAACGTTCCCACGTTAGAGGAGACTGTAATCACGGTCAACGTTCCCACGTTAGAGGAGACTGTAATCACTGTCAACGTTCCCACGTTAGAGGAGACTGTAATCACTGTCAACGTTCCCACGTTAGAGGAGACTGTAATCACTGTCAACGTTCCCACGTCAGAGGAGACTGTAATCATGGTTAACGTTCCCACGTTAGAGGAGACTGTAATCACTGTCAACGTTCCCACGTTAGAGGAGACTGTAATCACGGTCAACGTTCCCACGTTAGAGGAGACTGTAATCACTGTCAACGTTCCCACGTTAGAGGAGACTGTAATCACTGTCAACGTTCCCACGTTAGAGGAGACTGTAATCACGGTCAACGTTCCCACGTTAGAGGAGACTGTAATCATGGTTAACGTTCCCACGTTAGAGGAGACTGTAATCCCGGTCAACGTTCCCACGTCAGAGGAGACTGTAATCACGGTCAACGTTCCCACGTTAGAGGAGACTGTAATCCCGGTCAACGTTCCCACGTCAGAGGAGACTGTAATCACGGTCAACGTTCCCACGTTAGAGGAGACTGTAATCCCGGTCAACGTTCCCACGTCAGAGGAGACTGTAATCACGGTCAACGTTCCCACGTTAGAGGAGACTGTAATCCCGGTCAACGTTCCCACGTCAGAGGAGACTGTAATCACGGTCAACGTTCCCACGTTAGAGGAGACTGTAATCCCGGTCAACGTTCCCACGTCAGAGGAGACTGTAATCACGGTCAACGTTCCCACGTCAGAGGAGACTGTAATCCCGGTCAACGTTCCCACGTCAGAGGAGACTGTAATCACGGTCAACGTTCCCACGTCAGAGGAGACTGTAATCCCGGTCAACGTTCCCACGTCAGAGGAGACTGTAATCCCGGTCAACGTTCCCACGTCAGAGGAGACTGTAATCACGGTCAACGTTCCCACGTCAGAGGAGACTGTAATCCCGGTCAACGTTCCCACGTCAGAGGAGACTGTAATCACGGTCAACGTTCCCACGTTAGAGGAGACTGTAATCACGGGCAACGTTCCCACGTTAGAGGAGACTGTAATCACGGTCAACGTTCCCACGTCAGAGGAGACTGTAATCACGGCCAACGTTCCCACGTCAGAGGAGACTGTAATCACGGGCAACGTTCCCACGTTAGAGGAGACTGTAATCACGGGCAACGTTCCCACGTTAGAGGAGACTGTAATCACGGCCAACGTTCCCACGTTAGAGGAGACTGTAATCACAACGTTCCCACGTTAGAGGAGACTGTAATCACGGTCAACGTTCCCACGTCAGAGGAGACTGTAATCACGGTCAACGTTCCCACGTTAGAGGAGACTGTAATCACGGTCAACGTTCCCACGTTAGAGGAGACTGTAATCACGGTCAACGTTCCCACGTTATAGGAGACTGTAATCACAACGTTCCCACGTTATAGGAGACTGTAATCACGGTCAACGTTCCCACGTTAGAGGAGACTGTAATCACGGTCAACGTTCCCACGTTAGAGGAGACTGTAATCACGGTCAACGTTCCCACGTTAGAGGAGACTGTAATCACGGTCAACGTTCCCACGTTAGAGGAGACTGTAAACACGGTCAACGTTCCCACGTTAGAGGAGACTGTAATCACGGTCAACGTTCCCACGTTAGAGGAGACTGTAATCACGGTCAACGTTCCCACGTTAGAGGAGACTGTAAACACGGTCAACGTTCCCACGTTAGAGGAGACTGTAATCACGGCCAATGTTCCCACGTTAGAGGAGACTGTAATCACGGCCAATGTTCCCACGTTAGAGGAGACTGTTATCACGGTCAACGTTCCCACGTTAGAGGAGACTGTAATCACGGTCAACGTTCCCACGTTAGAGGAGACTGTAATCACAACGTTCCCACGTTAGAGGAGACTGTAATCACGGTCAACGCGGGAATGTTTCGGCTCTCTCTTTCTGCTTTAAATTGAAATCGCGATAAAATGAAGCCCTTTAAAGAAAGTGCAGTGCAACACTTTGGGTCCAGAGACGAAGTCAAAAGAAGTGCACTACATCGGGAACAGGGTTGCGTTTGGGATCTACCCTGGGTTTTACTTCGGGGTCCACTGGGCTAAAGCTCCAAGCCAGGGTTGCGTTTGGGATTCACCCTGGGTTCTACTTTGGGGTCCACTGGGCTAAAGCTCCAAGCCTTGTGGAATAATTTAATTGGTGTCTGTTTATCTGTCGTCAAATAGGAGCCATTCAGCCGTGCTACCGTGCTATAGCACACACACACCCACACACACAGTACCGTAGCATACAGCGAGTACATAGCAGAGCAGTCAAATCCCTTTGTCTGAAACAAGGTATTGCTATCGCTCTTTTCCATAGCAGAGCATTAGTATACACACAGTCAGTGCGAGGGAAACAGCGCCCCCTCTGTCTCAGTAGGTGTACAACATGTATCTGATGCTGTCTGACACAAGGTATTGCTATCGCTCTTTTCCACAGCAGAGCATTAGTATACACACGTTCGGTGCGAGGGAAACAGCGCCCCCTCTGTCTCAGTAGGTGTACAACATGTATCTGATGCTGTCTGACACAAGGTATTGCTATCGCTCTTTTCCACAGCAGAGCATTAGTATACACACGTTCGGTGCGAGGGAAACAGCGGCCCCTCTGTCTCAGTAGGTGTACAACATGTATCTGATGCTGTCTGACACAAGGTATTGCTATCACTCTTTTCCACAGCAGAGCATTAGTATACACACAGTCAGTGTGAGGGAAACAGCGCCCCCTCTGTCTCAGTAGGTGTACAACACGTATCTGATGCTGTCTGACACAAGGTATTGCTATCACTCTTTTCCACAGCAGAGCATTAGTATACACACAGTCAGTGCGAGGGAAACAGCGCCCCCTCTGTCTCAGTAGGTGTACAACACGTATCTGATGCTGTCTGACACAAGGTATTGCTATCGCTCTTTTCCACAGCAGAGCATTAGAATACACACGTTCGGTGCGAGGGAAACAGCGCCCCCTCTGTCTCAGTAGGTGTACAACACGTATCTGATGCTGTCTGACACAAGGTATTGCTATCGCTCTTTTCCACAGCAGAGCATTAGTATACACACGTTCGGTGCGAGGAAAACAGCGCCCCCTCTGTCTCAGTAGGTGTACACCACGTATCTGATGCTGTCTGGAACAAAAGAGTATGTAACATGTTGCCACCGTAGCGTTTGATTGATCGATGCCAGGAAGCATTTGGCTTCCCTTGATATAATTATTGAAATAAAATAGTTAGCCAATCAGTGTTTAGCTGAGCTCAACTGTGGGTTGTCCTAGTGCAGCAAAATACCCCCCCAAGGGAAGCCAGTTTGGATTTGGCTTCACACTAATCAAATCACATCCAGTTTAGCGAAACGTTCTCATTGTCAGAAAAAAACGTGTCTGTTTCTGGTTTGCCTGTGTTGATGTCCTGCTGTAGCTAGCTTGTGTTGATGTCCTGCAGTAGCTAGCTTGTGTCGATGTCCTGCTGTAGCTAGCTTGTGTTGATGTCCTACAGTAGCTAGCTTGTGTCGATGTCCTGCTGTAGCTAGCTTGTGTTGATGTCCTGCTGTAGTTCACTTGTGTCGATGTCCTGCAGTAGTTCACTTGTGTTGATGTCCTGCAGTAGCTAGCTTGTGTTGATGTCCTACAGTAGCTAGCTTGTGTTGATGTCCTGCTGTAGTTCACTTGTGTTGATGTCCTGCAGTAGTTCACTTGTGTTGATGTCCTGCTGTAGCTAGCTTGTGTTGATGTCCTGCTGTAGCTAGCTTGTGTTGATGTCCTGCTGTAGTTCACTTGTGTCGATGTCCTGCAGTAGTTCACTTGTGTTGATGTCCTGCTGTAGTTATCTTGTGTTGATGTCCTGCTGTAGTTCACTTGTGTTGATGTCCTGCTGTAGTTCACTTGTGTTGATGTCCTGCTGTAGCTAGCTTGTGTTGATGTCCTGCTGTAGCTAGCTTGTGTTGATGTCCTGCTGTAGTTCACTTGTGTCGATGTCCTGCAGTAGTTCACTTGTGTTGATGTCCTGCTGTAGTTATCTTGTGTTGATGTCCTGCTGTAGTTCACTTGTGTTGATGTCCTGCAGTAGTTATCTTGTGTTGATTTCCTGCAGTAGTTATCTTGTGTTGATGTCCTGCAGTAGTTCTCTTGTGTTGATGTCCTGCTGTAGTTCACTTGTGTTGATGTCCTGCAGTAGTTCACTTGTGTTGATGTCCTGCTGTAGTTCACTTGTGTTGATGTCCTGCTGTAGTTCACTTGTGTTGATGTCCTGCAGTAGTTCACTTGTGTTGATGTCCTGCTGTAGTTCACTTGTGTTGATGTCCTGCAGTAGTTCACTTGTGTTGATGTCCTGCTGTAGTTATCTTGTGTCGATGTCCTGCAGTAGTTATCTTGTGTCGATGTCCTGCTGTAGCTAGCTTGTGTTGATGTCCTACAGTAGTTCACTTGTGTTGATGTCCTGCAGTAGTTATCTTGTGTCGATGTCCTGCTGTAGCTAGCTTGTGTTGATGTCCTACAGTAGTTTGCTTGTGTTGATGTCCTACAGTAGTTATCTTGTGTCGATGTCCTACAGTAGTTATCTTGTGTTGATGTCCTGCAGTAGCTAGCTTGTGTTGATGTCCTGCTGTAGTTCACTTGTGTCGATGTCCTGCAGTAGTTCACTTGTGTTGATGTCCTGCAGTAGCTAGCTTGTGTTGATGTCCTACAGTAGCTAGCTTGTGTTGATGTCCTGCTGTAGTTCACTTGTGTTGATGTCCTGCAGTAGTTCACTTGTGTTGATGTCCTGCTGTAGCTAGCTTGTGTTGATGTCCTGCTGTAGCTAGCTTGTGTTGATGTCCTGCTGTAGTTCACTTGTGTCGATGTCCTGCAGTAGTTCACTTGTGTTGATGTCCTGCTGTAGTTATCTTGTGTTGATGTCCTGCTGTAGTTCACTTGTGTTGATGTCCTGCTGTAGTTCACTTGTGTTGATGTCCTGCTGTAGCTAGCTTGTGTTGATGTCCTGCTGTAGCTAGCTTGTGTTGATGTCCTGCTGTAGTTCACTTGTGTCGATGTCCTGCAGTAGTTCACTTGTGTTGATGTCCTGCTGTAGTTATCTTGTGTTGATGTCCTGCTGTAGTTCACTTGTGTTGATGTCCTGCAGTAGTTATCTTGTGTTGATGTCCTGCAGTAGTTATCTTGTGTTGATGTCCTGCAGTAGTTCACTTGTGTTGATGTCCTGCTGTAGTTCACTTGTGTTGATGTCCTGCAGTAGTTCACTTGTGTTGATGTCCTGCTGTAGTTCACTTGTGTTGATGTCCTGCTGTAGTTCACTTGTGTTGATGTCCTGCAGTAGTTCACTTGTGTTGATGTCCTGCTGTAGTTCACTTGTGTTGATGTCCTGCAGTAGTTCACTTGTGTTGATGTCCTGCTGTAGTTATCTTGTGTCGATGTCCTGCAGTAGTTATCTTGTGTCGATGTCCTGCTGTAGCTAGCTTGTGTTGATGTCCTACAGTAGTTCACTTGTGTTGATGTCCTGCAGTAGTTATCTTGTGTCGATGTCCTGCTGTAGCTAGCTTGTGTTGATGTCCTACAGTAGTTCACTTGTGTTGATGTCCTGCAGTAGTTATCTTGTGTCGATGTCCTACAGTAGTTTGCTTGTGTTGATGTCCTACAGTAGTTATCTTGTGTCGATGTCCTACAGTAGTTATCTTGTGTTGATGTCCTGCAGTAGCTAGCTTGTGTTGATGTCCTGCTGTAGTTCACTTGTGTCGATGTCCTGCAGTAGTTCACTTGTGTTGATGTCCTGCAGTAGCTAGCTTGTGTTGATGTCCTACAGTAGCTAGCTTGTGTTGATGTCCTGCTGTAGTTCACTTGTGTTGATGTCCTGCTGTAGTTCACTTGTGTTGATGTCCTGCTGTAGCTAGCTTGTGTTGATGTCCTGCTGTAGCTAGCTTGTGTTGATGTCCTGCTGTAGTTCACTTGTGTCGATGTCCTGCAGTAGTTCACTTGTGTTGATGTCCTGCTGTAGTTATCTTGTGTTGATGTCCTGCTGTAGTTCACTTGTGTTGATGTCCTGCTGTAGTTCACTTGTGTTGATGTCCTGCTGTAGCTAGCTTGTGTTGATGTCCTGCTGTAGCTAGCTTGTGTTGATGTCCTGCTGTAGTTCACTTGTGTCGATGTCCTGCAGTAGTTCACTTGTGTTGATGTCCTGCTGTAGTTATCTTGTGTTGATGTCCTGCTGTAGTTCACTTGTGTTGATGTCCTGCAGTAGTTATCTTGTGTTGATGTCCTGCAGTAGTTATCTTGTGTTGATGTCCTGCAGTAGTTCACTTGTGTTGATGTCCTGCTGTAGTTCACTTGTGTTGATGTCCTGCAGTAGTTCACTTGTGTTGATGTCCTGCTGTAGTTCACTTGTGTTGATGTCCTGCTGTAGTTCACTTGTGTTGATGTCCTGCAGTAGTTCACTTGTGTTGATGTCCTGCTGTAGTTCACTTGTGTTGATGTCCTGCAGTAGTTCACTTGTGTTGATGTCCTGCTGTAGTTATCTTGTGTCGATGTCCTGCAGTAGTTATCTTGTGTCGATGTCCTGCTGTAGCTAGCTTGTGTTGATGTCCTACAGTAGTTCACTTGTGTTGATGTCCTGCAGTAGTTATCTTGTGTCGATGTCCTGCTGTAGCTAGCTTGTGTTGATGTCCTACAGTAGTTCACTTGTGTTGATGTCCTGCAGTAGTTATCTTGTGTCGATGTCCTACAGTAGTTTGCTTGTGTTGATGTCCTACAGTAGTTATCTTGTGTCGATGTCCTACAGTAGTTATCTTGTGTTGATGTCCTGCAGTAGCTAGCTTGTGTTGATGTCCTGCTGTAGTTATCTTGTGTTGATGTCCTGCAGTAGTTCACTTGTGTCGATGTCCTGCAGTAGTTATCTTGTGTCGATGTCCTGCTGTAGCTAGCCTGTGTTGATGTCCTGCAGTAGTTCACTTGTGTTGATGTCCTGCTGTAGCTAGCTTGTGTTGATGTCCTGCAGTAGTTCACTTGTGTTGATGTCCTGCTGTAGCTAGCTTGTGTTGATGTCCTGCAGTAGCTAGCTTGTGTTGATGTCCTACAGTAGTTATCTTGTGTCGATGTCCTGCTGTAGCTAGCTTGTGTCGATGTCCTGCTGTAGTTATCTTGTGTTGATGTCCTGCAGTAGTTCACTTGTGTCGATGTCCTGCAGTAGTTATCTTGTGTCGATGTCCTGCTGTAGCTAGCCTGTGTTGATGTCCTGCAGTAGTTCACTTGTGTTGATGTCCTGCTGTAGCTAGCTTGTGTTGATGTCCTGCAGTAGTTCACTTGTGTTGATGTCCTGCTGTAGCTAGCTTGTGTTGATGTCCTGCAGTAGCTAGCTTGTGTTGATGTCCTACAGTAGTTATCTTGTGTCGATGTCCTGCTGTAGCTAGCTTGTGTCGATGTCCTGCAGTAGTTCTCTTGTGTCGATGTCCTGCTGTAGCTAGCTTGTGTCGATGTCCTGCAGTAGTTCTCTTGCTAAATCGTCCCTTTCCTAGGCCATGGACGGAGGAGACTTGTGGTTTTGACTGACTTTCGACGGCGATCCAACCATGAATTCATATAGAGTGCCACTGGTCTGAGACGATTGAAGTTTACTATGTAGTCTAGTAGGCTGACGTTAGCTAGCTCGCTAACTTAGCTGGTTCATTGTTGCCGTTGTCTTTTTGTTGTCACGGGCCTCATTGTAAATCACGGTGGTGAACTAACGGGTTTCAGAGCAAACAACACAATTATTACCACGTAGGTGGTTATAATATGGCTTTTTAACTGGCTTGGCTTCCCCAGTGATTTTACCCACACACCTCTACTAGGGGGGGGGGGGGGGGGGGGGGGGGGCTTTGGTTTTTACACACACACACACACACACACACACACACACACACACACACACACACACACACACACACCCAGTGCAGGGGCCTTAAAGTGTCTGAGTGAGATGGTGTGGGAGCACGTGCCTTTGAACTCATTAGGTGGCGAGGGAGGGAGCCCACCACGCTGTTTCATTCGCCTCCTCCCCGGAGAGCCATTAGCTTCCCTGGCATCAAGCTGCTGGAGCGCACGGAGGCGAGTGGCAGGTATGCTCTATCCATCTTCCTCTCCTCTCCTCCCCCTTTCCCTCCCTTCTTCTCCTCCCCGCAGGGCGAGGCTGAGGTACGGCGAGACGGAAACACAGAGTGGTGAATTCTGGGAGGTTTGCAGTGAAAGAAGATGGAGGCGTGTTGGAGGCATGATGGAGGCGTGTTGGAGGCATGATGGAGGCGTGTTGGAGGCGTGTTAGAGGCATGATGGAGGCATGTTTGAGGCTTGTTGGAGGCATGATGGAGGCATGATGGAGGCGTGTTGGAGGCTTGTTGGAGGGGTGTTGGAGGCCGTGTTGGAGGCGTGTTGGATGCTGTGTTGGTGGTGTGATGGAGGCCGTGTTGGAGGCTTGTTGGAGGCATGTTGGAGGCTTGTTGCAGGCATGTTGGAGGCTTGTTGGAGGCATGATGGAGGCGTGTTGGAGGCATGATGGAGGCATGATGGAGGCATGTTGGAGGCATGAAGGAGGCATGATGGAGGCATGATGGAGGTGTGTTGGAGGCTTGTTGGAGGCACGATGGAGGCATGATGGAGGCATGATGGAGGCATGTTGGAGGCATGTTGGAGGCTTGTTGGAGGCACGATGGAGGCATGATGGAGGCGTGTTGGAGGCATGATGGAGGCATGTTGGAGGCTTGTCGGAGGCATGATGGAGGCATGATGGAGGCATGTTGGAGGCTTGTTGAAGGCATGATGGAGGCATGATGGAGGCATGATGGAGGCATGATGGAGGTGTGTTGGAGGCATGATGGAGGCATGATGGAGGCATGTTGGAGGTTTGTTGGAGGCATGATGGAGGCATGATGGAGGCATGTTGGAGGCTTGTTGGAGGCTTTTTGGAGGCATGATGGAGGCATGATGGAGGCGTGTTGGAGGCGTGTTGGAGGCATGATGGAGGCGTGTTGGAGGCATGATGGAGGTAACTATAAAGACTGTTTGGTTTGGGACTGGATGTAAAGAGGTAACAGAAAGTAAGTGAAACCTTTGAAATTACCTGGATTTCTGCATAAATTGGTCATAAAATTTGATAGTCGCAACAATAGACAAACATAGTGTGCTTCAACTAATAACACACAAATCATTGTATTTGTCTTGTCTATATTGAATACATCATTTAAACATTCAAAGTGCAGGTTGGAAAAAGTATGTGAACCCCCCCTAGGCTAATGACCTCTCCAAAAGATAATTGGAGTCAGGAGTCAGCTAACCTGGAGTCCAATCATTGAGACGAGATTGGAGATGTTGGTTAGAACTACCTTGCTCTATAAAAAAACACTCACAAAATGTGAGTTTGTTATTCACAAGAAGCATTGCCTGATGTGAATCATGCCTTGAACAAAATGGATCTCAGAAGAGCAAAGATTAAGAATGGTTGACTTGATAAAGCTGGAAAGGGTTATAAAAGTATCTCTAAAAGCCTTGATGTTCATCAGTCCACGGTAAGACACATTGCCTATAAATGGAGAAAGTTCAGCACTGTTGCTACTCTCCCTAGGAGTGGCCGTCCTGCAAAGATGACTGCAAGAGGACAGAACAGAATGCTCAATGAGGTTAAGAAGAATCCTAGAGTTAAAAACTTACAGAAATCCAGCTAAAGACTGACAGAAATCCCTGGAACATGCTAACATCTCTGTTGAAGGGTCTACGATATGTAAAACACTAAACAAGACTGGTGTTCATGGGAGGACACCACGGAAGAAGCCACTGCTGTCCAAAAAAAAACATTTCTGCACGTCTGAAGTTTGCAAATGTGCACCTGGATGTTCCACAGCGCTTCTGGCAAAATATTCTGTGGACAGATGAAACTACAGTTGAGTTGTTTGGAAGGAAAAGAAGGCACAGCACACCAACATCAAAACCTCATCCCAACTGTAAAGTATGGTCATCATGGTTTGGGGGGGGGGGGGGGCTCTAGACCATCCTATCAGCCAATTAGGGCTGTGTATGTAAATATCATCAAATGTGTTTTCTAAAGCCCACACGATCAGACAGAGCAATTCAGGAGTCAAAGGAGGTTTCAGGGGAAATCAAATCAGTAACAGAGTGATTTATTAGACATAAAGAGATTATTTAAAAATGTAATTAAAACGGCTGCGTGTGGGCTCTTCTGTAAACATGTCTGGGAAATTTTTTATGTGTTTCTCCTCGTAGGACTTTAAAGAAATGAGTCGTGAATTATTGGGTATTTTTTAGCATGTGTCCCTTTGGGGAGGTTTTGCCAACGCCTCTAAATGTTCATATTATCTTCATATTAAACATCACCTCCAGCACCAACCCAACATCAACATGTGTTGAAATGGCACGTTTCTATGTTTTGTAGTAGAGTAATTGAGGAAGATTTAGTGTTTTCAATGCCAACTCCTAATTGGTGAAAAATCACGACACCGATGACGTCATCAGCCAATTAGTAGGCAACGCCAACTCCTAATTGGTGAAAAATCACGACACCGATGACGTCATCAGCCAATTAGTAGGCAATGCCAACTCCTAATTGGTGGAAATCACACACCGATGACATCATCAACCAATTAGTAGGCAAAGAATATGCTTGAAAGGAAGCACATAACTCTGCAATGTTGGGTTGTATTGGAGAGAGTCTCAGTTTGAAATCATTTTCCACACAGTCTGTGCCTGTATTTAGTTTTCATGCTAGTGAGGGCCGAGAATCCACTCTCACAATAGGTACGTGGTTGCAAAGGGCATCCGTGTCTTAACAGCGCCATTTGCCAAGGCAGGATACTCTGAGCGCAGCCCTATCCAGACATCTGTGAATCACATTTTTATATTTGGCGTACACCCGACGACATACACCACACGGCATCAAGGACAACAAATGAACCCTGAACTCTGAACTCATGAACTCTGTTCCAAAAACAGAGTTAAGAGCAGAGGGATGAAACCAGAACGTTTAAACCAAATATAGAACGATAAAACCACCAACATCAGAGCCATTTGAAATTCTGACACTGCCTCCCTCTTCCTCCTCTCCTCTCCTCTTCCTCCTCTCCTCTTCATCCTCTCCTCTCCTCTTCCTCCTCTCCTCTCCTCTTCCTCCTCTCCTCTTCCTCCTCTCCTCTCCTCTCCTCTCCCTCCTCTCCTCTTCCTCCTCTCCTCTCCCTCCTCCTCCATCCCCTCTATCCATCACCACCCCCGGTTTCAATTGCTCTGGCCTCAGCGGGCATTCGTCAGCTGGTGAATTAGAATGTGTTTCCTCACAACCCATTGATCAGGGGCCTATTACCAGGCTGATGACAGTTAATTACCCACTACATTAACCAGACAGACCGTCGAGCGGTGAGGAGCGGCTCCCCATGCCATCAGTCAACATGATGAATGGAGAGAGTTCAGTAATGCACGGCCGTCTGTTCGTTCATCGTTACACCCCCCCCCCCCCCCCCCGTGTGTGTTTCGGTGTGGGGGGGGGGGGGGGGGGGGGTTGTTTAGGGGTCGAGTGTGTGTGTGTTTATGTATGTGTGTGACAGAACGCCTCGCCCCCACTCCCTCGCCTGGCTGACACACTCACAGCCATCTACCCCTGGACCTCCCTCCTCCCTCCCTTCTCACCCCCCTCCTCCCTCCCTCCGCCCCTCCTCCCCCTCCCGGGTACCCTTCCAGGGAAAATCGTTGGTAATCTGCATAATTACAGGCCCAGGGTTAATAACAGACAAATGATTTGTTGCATCTCAACAGCATAGTCAGGGCAGGCTGTGAGGCTGCTCCCAGCATGCACCGGGCCAGGCCAAACAGACCAGGGAACAGCTTCCCTGCACTTGGCTTGAGTTTCCTTTTTTAAAAGCAGTGAAATCTGACATGTAGTCAGTAAACCAAATGTTTTATTTCTACATTTATTTAACTATGGAAAGTCAGTTAAAGAACAAATTCTTATTTTCAATGACGGCCTACACCGGCTAAACCCGGTCGACGCTGGGACCAATTGTGCGCCCCCCCCCTGTGGGACTCCCAATCACTGCCG
>NC_092167.1:1717499-1742499 GCF_045791955.1 Oncorhynchus clarkii lewisi
GTGAAGGGTGTAGTCTCATTATGTTTTGGACTATAGAAGGATAAAGTTCCTACCTGGTGAAGGGTGTAGTCTCATTATGTGTTGGACTATAGAGGGATAACGTTCCTTCCTGGTGAAGGGTGTAGTCTCATTATGTGTTGGACTATAGAGGGATAAAGTTCAACCCTGGTGAAGGGTGTAGTCTCATTATGTATTGGACTACAGAGGGATAAAGTTCCTAAGGGTGTAGTCTCATTATGTGTTGACTAGGGTGTAGTCTCATTATGTGTTGGACTACAGAGGGATAAAGTTCAACCCCGGTGAAGGGTGTAGTCTCATTATGTGTTGGACTACAGAGGGATAAAGTTCCTACCCCGGTGAAGGGTGTAGTCTCATTATGTGTTGGACTATAGCGGGATAAAGTTCAACCCTGATGAAGGGTGTAGTCTCATTATGTGTTGGACTACAGAGGGATAAAGTTCAACCCCGGTGAATGGTGTAGTCTCATTATGTGTTGGACTACAGGGGGATAAAGTTCAACCCTGATTCAAGGGTGTAGTCTCATCTGCCCTCATCATCCTGATAAAATGTAAAGTACTTTTAGGATTTGAATAATAAAATAAAAAAACTTCACTCAATCAATTAACTTAGCTCAAAAAATACCCTCAACAAAAGTTCAGCTCACTATGTCCTTCGCTATTCAGAGCGGCGTTGGTTTTTAGTTTAACATCGAGCACAGTTGCGTCATCATGGTACACTTCCACTCTGAAACACTTTAATTCTGACCCAGTAAAGAGTGAGGGTTAATAACGTTGGTTAATAGTATTCAACATGGCCGCTCTCTGGGAGCCGCACGCCAAAAAACAGGACAGAAAACAGGAACTAAAGTACGGAGGTTAATTGATTTCATCTCTCGGGGTCAAAACTTCACATTAAAGGATAAAATGCCATTTGCCTTTCAATTCAACGATTGTAATTAATTGTATTTCTCTTTATCTCATCAGATTCCTTCTAGAGGAGGCTGTAGTAACACAACACAATGGCAGTTTATCCTTGACCTCTCTGAGAGCGACGCTGACCCCCTCTCATTACCATTACTTAGCGGTGTGTGTGTGTGTGTGTGTGTGTGTGTGTGTGTGTGTGTGTGTGTGTGTGTGTGTGTGTGTGTGTGTGTGTGTGTGTGTGTGTGTGAACCCCACTTCAGTTTTTTTGTGATGAACAGTGATTACAGGTGACCGTCTTTGACCCCTCCTCAACATTTCCACATTACATGTGAAAAGCCAAATTTAATTACGCAGAGTCAAGAACACACGCAAAACTAAAGATTGTAGGGTGTGTCATAAATGGCACACTATTCCCTATATAGTGCACTACTTTTGACCAGATCCCTATGGGCCCTGGTCGAGAGCAGTACACTACAAAGGAAACAGGGTGGCATTTGTGACACAACCTGGGTATTATTAGGGAGGTAATTGTCGGTAGGCGGTGTGCAGTGAATTGTAGTGTTGGAAGAAGGTTAATGGTGGCCAAGCTTCTCTAAAGCACAACATGGTAATTATGGGATGGCTTCAGAGCTTTTAACATCACAGTACCATCTCATTACACTCCAAACACGAGTGGAGGGATGGGAAGAGGGAGGGAGACAGGGAGGGGAGACAGGAGGGAGGGAGGGAGGGAGGGAGGGAGGGGAGGGAGGGAGGGGGAGGAGGGGAGGGAGGGAGACAGGGAGACAGGGAGACAGGGAGGGAGGCAGGGAGGCAGGGAGGTAGGGAGGCAGGGAGGGAGGGAGGGAGGGAGGGAGGGAGGGAGGGAGGGAGGGAGGGAGACAGGGAGGGGAGGGAGGGATGTCGCATTCCTTTGTTTCAATTTTTTTGGTGCTTGAGTTTCCTTGTATGAGAAAGAGAGAGAGAAAGAGGGAGGGGAGAAATAGGGTTTAAAGTGGTTTTAAAGTGGTGACAACAGTTTGACATTACGATAGAAACACTGAGGATACAAACACTGAAACACTGAGGATAGAAACACTGAAACACTGAGAATAGAAACACTGAGAATAGAAACACTGAAACACTGAAACACTGAGGATAGAAACACGGAAACACTGATGATAGAAACACTGAAACACTGAAACACTGAGGATAGAAACACTGAGGATACAAACACTGAAACACTGAAACACTGAGGATAGAAACACTGAGGATACAAACACTGAAACACTGAAACACTGAGGATAGAAACACTGAGGATACAAACACTGAAACACTGAAACACTGAGGATAGAAACACTGAGGATACAAACACTGAAACACTGAAACACTGAAACACTGAGGATACAAACACTGAAACACTGAAACACTGAAACACTGGAGGATACAAACACTGAAACACTGAGGATAGAAACACGGAAACACTGATGATAGAAACACTGATGATACAAACACTGAAACACTGAAACACTGAGGATAGAAACACTGAGGATACAAACACTGAAACACTGAAACACTGAGGATAGAAACACTGATGATACAAACACTGAAACACTGAAACACTGAGGATACAAACACTGAAACACTGAAACACTGAGGATACAAACACTGAAACACTGAAACACTGAGGATACAAACACTGAAACACTGAAACACTGAGGATAGAAACACTGAGGATACAAACACTGAAAAACTGAGGATACAAACACTGAAACACTGAGGATACAAACACTGAAACACTGAAACACTGAGGATAGAAACACTGAGGATACAAACACTGAAAAACTGAGGATAGAAACACTGAGGATACAAACACTGAAACACTGAAACACTGAAACACTGAGGATAGAAACACTGAGGATACAAACACTGAAACACTGAGGATACAAACACTGAAACACTGAGGATACAAACACTGAAACACTGAGGATACAAACACTGAAACACTGAAGATAGAAACACTGAAACACTGAGGATAGAAACACTGAGGATTCAAACACTGAAACACTGAAACACTGAGGATAGAAACACTGAAACACTGAGGATAGAAATGCTTAATATTGAATCACTGAGGATAGAAACACTGAGGATAGAATCACTGAATCACTGAGGATAGAAACACAGAGGATGGAATATGTAGAAAGTATTCTGGCAGCAGTTTATACGTTTATAGACGACCGACTGGCCGACCAAACAACTCTCTTTGATTCTGTGCCAAAAAAACAGTGAAGGTTTTCATCCCTTCTGTTTCCTGATGAATATGTTAAAGCCTCTGCCTATAGAATAATTATCATCATGCCATTATCATCATGAAATTATCATCATGCCATTATCATCATGCCATTATCATCATGCCATTATCATCATGCCATTATCAGGGAGGAAAGAGTATTTCTCCACCAATAGGGAACGCCGTATTCAGACAATGTATTTCTCCATTACAACACAATGTATTTCTCCACCAATAGGGAACGCCGTATTCAGACAATGTATTTCTCCACCAATAGGGAACGCCGTATTCAGACAATGTATTTCTCCACCAATAGGGAACGCCGTATTCAGACATTACAACACAATGTATTTCTCCACCAATAGGGAACGCCGTATTCAGGCATTACAACACAATGCATTTCTCCACCAATAGGGAACGCCGTATTCAGGCATTACAACACAATGCATTTCTCCACCAATAGGGAACCCTGTATTTGACTACATCCCCTAACCCCCCCCCCCTTCCTCATTATCCTATCAGACTACGTATTAGAGAAGACATCACTATCTTACTATCTTATAGTGTAAACGTCACAACGATTAAAAAACAAGCGATTCATGATGTGTAGTCTGTTAACACGGGCCTAGAACTGTTGGCATCCCATCTTCCTCTGACTAAGATGTTGTATTCAGTGGTACCAACACTCCCCTGCCGTTTCCATCTTCCTCTGACTAAGATGTTGTATTCAGTGGTACCAACACTCCCCTGCCGTTTCCATCTTCCTCTGACTAAGATGTTGTATTCATGTCCTCAGTGGTACCAACACTCCCCTGCCGTTTCCATCTTCCTCTGACTAAGATGTTGTATTCAGTGGTACCAACACTCCCCTGCCGTTTCCATCTTCCTCTGACTAAGATGTTGTATTCAGTGGTACCAACACTCCCCTGCCGTTTCCATCTTCCTCTGACTAAGATGTTGTATTCATGTCCTCAGTGGTACCAACACTCCCCTGCCGTTTCCATCTTCCTCTGGCTAAGATGTTGTATTCAGTGGTACCAACACTCCCCTGCCGTTTCCATCTTCCTCTGACTAAGATGTTGTATTCAGTGGTACCAACACTCCCCTGTCGTTTCCATCTTCCTCTGACTAAGATGTTATATTCAGTGGTACCAACACTCCCCTGCCGTTTCCATCTTCCTCTGACTAAGATGTTGTATTCATGTCCTCAGTGGTACCAACACTCCCCTGCCGTTTCCATCTTCCTCTGACTAAGATGTTGTATTCAGTGGTACCAACACTCCCCTGCCGTTTCCATCTTCCTCTGACTAAGATGTTGTATTCAGTGGTACCAACACTCCCCTGCCGTTTCCATCTTCCTCTGACTAAGATGTTGTATTCAGTGGTACCAACACTCCCCTGCCGTTTCCATCTTCCTCTGACTAAGATGTTGTATTCAGTGGTACCAACACTCCCCTGCCGTTTCCATCTTCCTCTGACTAAGATGTTGTATTCAGTGGTACCAACACTCCCCTGCCGTTTCCATCTTCCTCTGGCTAAGATGTTGTATTCAGTGGTACCAACACTGCCCTGCCGTTTCCATCTTCCTCTGACTAAGATGTTGTATTCAGTGGTACCAACACTCCCCTGCTGTTTCCATCTTCCTCTGACTAAGATGTTGTATTCAGTGGTACCAACACTCCCCTGCTGTTTCCATCTTCCTCTGACTAAGATGTTGTATTCAGTGGTACCAACACTCCCCTGCCGTTTCCATCTTCCTCTGACTAAGATGTTGTATTCATGTCCTCAGTGGTACCAACACTCCCCTGCCGTTTCCATCTTCCTCTGACTAAGATGTTGTATTCAGTGGTACCAACACTCCCCTGCTGTTTCCATCTTCCTCTGACTAAGATGTTGTATTCAGTGGTACCAACACTCCCCTGCCGTTTCCATCTTCCTCTGACTAAGATGTTGTATTCAGTGGTACCAACACTCCCCTGCCGTTTCCAGACTAAGATGTCGTATTCATGTCCTCAGTGGTACCAACACTCCCCTGCCGTTTCCATCTTCCTCTGACTAAGATGTTGTATTTCTGTCCTCAGTGGTACCAACACTCCCCTGCCGTTTCCATCTTCCTCTGACTAAGATGTTGTATTCATGTCCTCAGGTACCAACACTCCCCTGCCGTTTCCATCTTCCTCTGACTAAGATGTTGTATTCATGTCCTCAGTGGTACCAACACTCCCCTGCCGTTTCCATCTTCCTCTGACTAAGATGTTGTATTCAGTGGTACCAACACTCCCCTGCCGTTTCCATCTTCCTCTGACTAAGATGTTGTATTCATGTCCTCAGTGGTACCAACACTCCCCTGCCGTTTCCATCTTCCTCTGGCTAAGATGTTGTATTCAGTGGTACCAACACTCCCCTGCCGTTTCCATCTTCCTCTGACTAAGATGTTGTATTCATGTCCTCAGTGGTACCAACACTCCCCTGCCGTTTCCATCTTCCTCTGACTAAGATGTTGTATTCAGTGGTACCAACACTCCCCTGCTGTTTCCATCTTCCTCTGACTAAGATGTTGTATTCAGTGGTACCAACACTCCCCTGCCGTTTCCATCTTCCTCTGACTAAGATGTTGTATTTCTGTCCTCAGTGGTACCAACACTCCCCTGCCGTTTCCATCTTCCTCTGACTAAGATGTCGTATTCATGTCCTCAGTGGTACCAACACTCCCCTGCCGTTTCCATCTTCCTCTGACTAAGATGTTGTATTCAGTGGTACCAACACTCCCCTGCCGTTTCCATCTTCCTCTGACTAAGATGTTGTATTTCTGTCCTCAGTGGTACCAACACTCCCCTGCCGTTTCCATCTTCCTCTGACTAAGATGTCGTATTCATGTCCTCAGTGGTACCAACACTCCCCTGCCGTTTCCATCTTCCTCTGACTAAGATGTTGTATTTCTGTCCTCAGTGGTACCAACACTCCCCTGCCGTTTCCATCTTCCTCTGACTAAGATGTTGTATTCATGTCCTCAGTGGTACCAACACTCCCCTGCCGTTTCCATCTTCCTCTGACTAAGATGTTGTATTCATGTCCTCAGTGGTACCAACACTCCCCTGCCGTTTCCATCTTCCTCTGACTAAGATGTTGTATTCATGTCCTCAGTGGTACCAACACTCCCCTGCCGTTTCCATCTTCCTCTGACTAAGATGTTGTATTCATGTCCTCAGTGGTACCAACACTCCCCTGCCCTTTTCAGACTCCATCTGTGAGAGAGAGGTTTGACTTCAAACCTTGACGTGATTCATTTCCTTATTTTTTTATTTTTTTAAACATGTATTATTAAATAACGTAATAAGTGAATTAAGAAATACTTAAAGTAGGGATTTTAATTATACTGAATACTAAATGGACGACGAGTCGTATTCAGCTGGAGGGATGCTTTTACGTGAAAGATAAATGTTTTATTGAAATGTTTTAATCACTGATAAAGAAAAGTCCCCAGATCTTTCTTTGAAGAAACAGCGAGAGAGAGAGAGAGATAATTCCCTATAGCAGTTGGGGAATTTAATAAAATCCACCATGATATTACTTAGTGTAGAAGTCATCAGTAGAACGAAGATGAAGACAAAGATTAACTCAAACAATATCGTTTTTTTTTTCTCTTGTTCTTCTTTTTTTAATCCTTTTTAAAATAAATAATTAAATGAATTATCCACCTCCCTTTTGATCAGGTGTAATAGACCGCATATCATAACTGGGATCCCAAACGGCACCCTAGTCCCTACGTAAGTGCACTACTTTTGACCAGGTGTATTAGAACGCTGTGCTTTGTGCCTCTCTGGGCCTATGGACATCATATCATAACATGGGATCCCAAACGGCACCCTAGTCCCTACGTAAGTGCACTACTTTTGACCAGGTGTATTAGAACGCTGTGCTTTGTGCCTCTCTGGGCCTATGGCCATCATATCATAACATGGGATCCCAAACGGCACCCTAGTCCCTACGTAGTGCACTACTTTTGACCAGGTGTATTAGAACGCTGTGCTTTGTGCCTCTCTGGGCCTATGGACATCATATCATAACATGGGATCCCAAACGGCATCCTAGTCCCTACGTAGTGCACTACTTTTGACCAGGTGTATTAGAACGCTGTGCTTTGTGCCTCTCTGGGCTTATGGACATCATATCATAACATGGGATCCCAAACGGCACCCTAGTCCCTACGTAGTGCACTACTTTTGACCAGGTGTATTAGAACGCTGTGCTTTGTGCCTCTCTGGGCCTATGGACATCATATCATAACATGGGATCCCAAACGGCACCCTAGTCCCTACGTAAGTGCACTACTTTTGACCAGTGCCCGAGTGGTCCATGGTCATAAGTAGTGCACTATAAATGGGAATAGGGTGCCATTTTGGGACGTAGTCTAATTCATGCATAACGGGGTGGAAAACATCTCCATGTCTCTGGGTTTAATTGGTCTTTATAGTTCTGATCTGACAGGTTGTCAGTGGGGTGTGTGTGTGTGTGTGGGTGTGTGTGTGTAGGTGTGTGTGTGTGTGTGTGTGGGTGTGTGTGTGTGTGTGTGTGTGTGTGTGTGGGTGTGTGTGTGTGTGTGTGTGTGTGTGTGTGATCTGTCTAAATGATGACAGTACACGGCTCTCTAAACAAAGGGGGGGAAGGGGTCTGGTCTAATGAAGAATCAGACAATTAATGTTATGTGAGAGAGAGAGAGAGAGAGAGAGAGAGAGAGAGAGAGAGAGAGAGAGAGAGGGGGAGAGAGAGAGAGAGAGACAGAGAGAGAGAGAGAGAGAGAGAGAGAGAGAGACAGAGAGAGAGAGAGACAGAGAGAGAGAGAGACAGAGAGAGAGAGAGAGAGAGAGAGAGAGAGAGAGAGAGAGACAGAGAGAGTCTACCAAAGCCCTGGGTCTGGTTGGAGTCATTACAATATGGAAATAGTTAAGACTTACTGCAAACCCTAATGGGAACTGACTTATATCCCTCCTGACTTCTAACCTCTTATCTCCCCTGACTTCTAACCTCTTATATCCCTCCTGACTTCTAACCTCTTATCTCCCCTGACTTCTAACCTCTTACAGTGGGGCAAAAAAGTATTTAGTCAGCCACCAATTGTGCAAGTTCTCCCACTTAAAAAGATGAGAGGCCTGTAATTTTCATCATAGGTACACTTCAACTATGACAGACAAAATGAGAAAAAAAATCCAGAAAATCACATTGTAGGATTTTTTATTAATTGATTTTCTAATTATGGTGGAAAGTAAGTATTTGGTCAATAACAAAAGTTTATCTCAATACTTTGTTATATACCCTTTGTTGGCAATGACAGAGGTCAAACGTTTTCTGTTAGTCTTCACAAGGTTTTCACACACTGTTGCTGGTATTTTGGCCCATTCCTCCATGCAGATCACCTCTAGAGTAGTGATGTTTTGGGGCTGTTGCTGGGCAACACGAACTTTCAACTCCCTCCAAAGATTTTCTATGGGGTTGAGATCTGGAGACTGGCTAGGCCACTCCAGGACCTTGAAATGCTTCTTACGAAGCCACTCCTTCGTTGCCCGGGCGGTGTGTTTGGGATCATTGTCATGCTGAAAGACCCAGCTACGTTTCATCTTCAATGCCCTTGCTGATTGAAGAAGGTTGTCACTCAAAATCTCACGATACATGGCCCCATTCATTCTTTCCTTTACACGGATCAGTCGTCCTGGTCCCTTTGCAGAAAAACAGCCCCAAAGCATGATGTTTCCACCGCCATGCTTCACAGTAGGTATGGTGTTCTTTGGATACAACTCAGAATTTTTTGTCCTCCACACACGACGAGTTGAGTTTTTGCCAAAAAGTTATATTTTGGTTTCATCTGACCATATGACATTCTCCCAATCTTCTTCTGGATCATCCAAATGCTCTCTAGCAAACTTCAGACGGGCCTGGACATGTACTGGCTTAAGCAGGGGGACACGTCTGGCACTGCAGGATTTGAGTCCCTGGCGGCGCAGTGTGTTACTGATGGTAGGCTTTGTTACTTTGGTCCCAGCTCTCTGCAGGTCATTCACTAGGTCCCCCCGTGTGGTTCTGGGATTTTTGCTCACCGTTCTTGTGATCATTTTCACCCCATGGGGTGAGATCTTGCGTGGAGCCCCAGATCGAGGGAGATTATCAGTGGTCTTGTATGTCTTCCATTTCCTAATAAATACTCCCACAGTTGATTTCTTCAAACCAAGCTGCTTACCTATTGCAGATTCAGTCTTCCCAGCCTGGTGCAGGTCTACAATTTTGTTTCTGGTGTCCTTTGACAGCTCTTTGGTCTTGGCCATAGTGGAGTTTGGAGTGTGACTGTTTGAGGTTGTGGACAGGTGTCTTTTATACTGATAACAAGTTCAAACAGGTGCCATTAATACAGGTAACGAGTGGAGGACAGAGGAGCCTCTTAAAGAAGAAGTTACAGGTCTGTGAGAGCCAGAAATCTTGCTTGTTTGTAGGTGACCAAATACTTATTTTCTACCATAATTTGCAAATAAATTCATAAAAAATCCTACAATGTGATTTTCTGGATTTTTTTTTCTCATTTTGTCTGTCATAGTTGAAGTGTACCTATGATGAAGATTACAGGCCTCTCTCATCTTTCTAAGTGGGAGAACTTGCACAATTGGTGGCTGACTAAATACTTTTTTGCCCCACTGTATATCCCCCCTGACTTATATCTCCCCTGACTTCTAACCTCTTATATCCCCCCTGACTTCTAACCTCTTATATCTCCCTTGACCTCTAACCTCTTATATCCCCCCTGACTTCTAACCTCTTATATCCCCCCTGACTTCTAACCTCTTATATCCCCCCTGACTTCTAACCTCTTATATCCCCCCTGACCTTTAACCTCTTATATCCCCCCTGACCTCTAACCTCTTATATCCACCCTGACTTCTAACCTCTTATATCCCCCCTGACCTCTAACCTCTTATATCCCCCCTGACTTCTAACCTCTTATATCCCCCCTGACCTCTAACCTCTTATATCCCCCCTAACCTTTAACCTCTTATATCCCCCCTGACTTCTAACCTCTTATATCCCCCTGACCTCTAACCTCTTATATCCCCCCTAACCTTTAACCTCTTATATCCCCCCTGACTTCTAACCTCTTATATCCCCCCTGACCTCTAACCTCTTATATCCCCCCTGACCTTTAACCTCTTATATCCCCCCTGACTTCTAACCATTCATATTGAGACAATATATAGGAGTCATGTAGCCATGTAGCCATGTAGCCATGTAGACATGTAGTCATGTAGCCATGTAGCCATGTAGCAGACTTGAATGATGTCTTGGAAACCAATTATGACGCAGCAGCAGTATTGACAGTCAATCATTTCATTTAGATTTTCAAAAATGTCTATAAAATCTATTTTTGATTTGTCATTATGACGTATTGTGGGTAGATTGATGATGGGGGGGGGGGGGGGGACGACATATTTAATCAAATTTAGAATAAGGCTGTAACGTAACAAAACCTGGAAAAAGTCAAGGTGTCACGCCCTGGTCAAAGTATTTTGTGTTTATCTTCATTTATTTGGTCAGGCCAGGGTGTGGCATGGGTTTTTGTATGTGGTGTGTTGGTATTGGGATTGTAGCTTAGTGGGGTGTTCTAGTTAAGTCTATGGCTGTCTGAAGTGGTTCTCAATCAGAGGCAGGTGTTTATCGTTGTCTCTGATTGGGAACCATATTTAGGCAGCCATATTCTTTGAGTGTTTCGTGGGTGATTGTTCCTGTCTCTCTGTGTTTTGTTGTCACCAGATAGGGCTGTTTAGGTTTTCTCACGTTTATTGTTTTGTTAGTTTGTTCATGTTCAGTTTCTTTATTAAAAAACATGAATAATAACCACGCTGCATTTTGGTCCGACTCTACTTCACCCAAAGAAAACCGTTACACAAGGGGTCTGAATACTTTCTGAATGCACTGAATATATGAATAATATTAGTCTGTTTAAACGTGTAATATCTCCTAGGTAGACAACACTGTTATGTCAAGGGGTCTGAATACTTTCTGAATGCTCTGTATATATAAATAATATTAGTCTGTTTAAACGTGTAATATCTCCTAGGTAGACAACACTGTTATGTCAAGGGGTCTGAATACTTTCTGAATGCTCTGTATATATAAATAATATTAGTCTGTTTAAACGTGTAATATCTCCTAGGTAGACAACACTGTTATGTATGCCATTACCCCCAATGTAAATAGAGCTGCAATATGACCTTGTTACCTTACAGAAAGCCCTGATTGGTTTATAACGGGTACTTAATGTGGCCAAGACTAAACATACTGTATGTTGTTCTCAACTTCTCTCCAGAATGGTTCAGATGGACTAGATATTTATTCACTGGATGGTTCTCCCCATCGATCGGATTCCCGGCCTACAAATATCTGGGCATTTGGACTTTGGACATACGGATGAGCGGATGAGCTAGATCTTAGCTTTTCAACTAGCTCATCCGTATGTTTTTTTTAAACATGAAGTCCAAATGCCCAGATTTTTGTAGGCCGGGACTCCGATCGATGGGAGAATCATCCAATGAATAAATATCTAGCCTTCATTTTTAGAAACAGATCTGGCCTCTCCCTAAATAGCAGGTCGCAGATTGTACAGTCAATTCTGGAGTACGGTGACACCATTTACCAGAATGCATCAGTCACTACTCTTAAACCTTTGGATTCAGTCTACCATAGTGCCAATGGTTTTATCACAGGTGACAGTTTTAATACTCATCACTACATCCTGTATCTGGTCCTCATTAAAGTCCAGTAGATCACTTCCTACTCATCACTACATCCTGTATCTAAAGGTTGTCTGGTCCTCATTAAAGTCCAGTAGATCACTTCCTACTCATCACTACATCCTGTATCTGGTCCTCATTAAAGTCCCATAGATCACTTCCTACTCATCACTACATCCTGTATCTAAAGGTTGGCTGGTCCTCATTAAAGTCCAGTAGATCACTTCCTACTCATCACTACATCACTATATCCTGTATCTGGTCCTCATTAAAGTCCAGTAGATCACTTCCTACTCATCACTATATCCTGTATCTAAAGGTTGTCTGGTCCTCATTAAAGTCCAGTAGATCACTTCCTACTCATCACTACATCCTGTATCTGGTCCTCAATAAAGTCCAGTAGATCACTTCCTACTCATCACTACATCACTATATCCTGTATCTGGTCCTCATTAAAGTCCAGTAGATCACTTCCTACTCATCACTATATCCTGTATCTGGTCCTCATTAAAGTCCAGTAGATCACTTCCTACTCATCACTACATCCTGTATCTAAAGGTTGGCTGGTCCTCATTAAAGTCCAGTAGATCACTTCCTACTCATCACTATATCCTGTATCTGGTCCTCATTAAAGTCCAGTAGATCACTTCCTACTCATCACTACATCCTGTATCTAAAGGTTGTCTGGTCCTCATTAAAGTCCACTAGATCACTTCCTACTCATCACTACATCCTGTATCTAAAGGTTGTCTGGTCCTCATTAAAGTCCAGTAGATCCCTTCCTACTCATCACTACATCCTGTATCTAAAAGTTGTCTGGTCCTCATTAAAGTCCAGTAGATCACTTCCTACTCATCACTACATCCTGTATCTGGTCCTCATTAAAGTCCAGTAGATCACTTCCTACTCATCACTACATCCTGTATCTAAAGGTTGTCTGGTCCTCATTAAAGTCCAGTAGATCACTTCCTACTCATCACTACATCCTGTATCTAAAGGTTGTCTGGTCCTCATTAAAGTCCAGTAGATCACTTCCTACTCATCACTACATCCTGTATCTGGTCCTCATTAAAGTCCCGTAGATCACTTCCTACTCATCACTACATCCTGTATCTGGTCCTCATTAAAATCCCGTAGATCACTTCCTACTCATCACTATATCCTGTATCTGGTCCTCATTAAAGTCCAGTAGATCACTTCCTACTCATCACTACATCCTGTATCTGGTCCTCATTAAAGTCCCGTAGATCACTTCCTACTCATCACTACATCCTGTATCTGGTCCTCATTAAAGTCCCGTAGATCACTTCCTACTCATCACTACATCCTGTATCTGGTCCTCATTAAAGTCCCGTAGATCACTTCCTACTCATCACTACATCCTGTATCTGGTCCTCATTAAAGTCCAGTAGATCACTTCCTACTCATCACTACATCCTGTATCTGGTCCTCATTAAAGTCCCGTAGATCACTTCCTACTCATCACTATATCCTGTATCTGGTCCTCATTAAAGTCCAGTAGATCACTTCCTACTCATCACTACATCCTGTATCTGGTCCTCATTAAAGTCCCGTAGATCACTTCCTACTCATCACTACATCCTGTATCTGGTAGATCACTTCCTACTCATCACTACATCCTGTATCTGGTCCTCATTAAAGTCCAGTAGATCACTTCCTACTCATCACTACATCCTGTATCTGGTCCTCATTAAAGTCCAGTAGATCACTTCCTTATTTCCCTTTTTTGTTTACAAAGCTCGACTACATCTTTTGATCTACCTGCCTTCACTGTTGAAGTATTAAACACATCAAATCACATTGTATTTGTCACACGCCGAATACAACAGGTTGACAGTGTTACCGTGAAAGGCTGACTTACAAGCCCTTAATAAACAATGCAGTTTTAACAAACCGCCCGCCAAAAAAGTAAGAAATAAGAATAACAAATAATTAAAGAGCAGCAGTAAATAACAATAGCGGGGCTATATACAGGGTATTATGGTACAAAGTCAATATGGAGGTTATATATAGGGTATTACGGTACAGAGTCAATGTGGAGGCTATATACAGGGTATTATGGTACAGAGTCAATGTGGAGGCTATGTACAGGGTGTTACGGTACAGAGTCAATGTGGAGGCTATATACAGGGTGTTACGGTACAGAGTCAATGTGGAGGTTATATACAGGGTGTTACGGTACAGAGTCAATGTGGAGGCTATATACAGGGTATTACGGTACAGAGTCAATGTGGAGGCTATATACAGGGTATTACGGTACAGAGTCAATGTGGAGGTTATATACAGGGTGTTACGGTACAGAGTCAATATGGAGGTTATATACAGGGGGTACCGGTACAGAGTCAATGTGGAGGCTATATACAGGGTGTTACGGTACAGAGTCAATGTGGAGGCTATATACAGGGGGTACCGGAACAGAGTCAATGTGGAGCCTATATACAGGGGGTACCTGTACAGAGTCAATGTGGAGGCTATATACAGGGGGTACCGGTACAGAGTCAATGTGGAGGCTATATACAGGGGGTACCTGTACAGAGTCAATGTAGAGGCTATATACAGGGGGTACCGGGACAGAGTCAATGTGGAGGCTATATACAAGGGGTACCGGTACAGAGTCAATGTGCAGGGACACCGGTGTCGAGGTAATTGAGGTAGTATGTACATGTAGGTAGAGTTATTAAAGTGACTATGCATAGATGATAACAGAGAGTAGCAACAGCGTGGGGTAGTCATTTGATTAGCTGTTCAGGAGTCTTATGGCTTGGGGGTAGAAGCTATTTAGAATCCTCAGAGATGCCAAACCCGTTCACAAGGTTGGTTGATCGCTTGAGGTTCCTCTGGTCTCCACTGAACTTAGGTAAATCCACCTTCAGTTTTAATGCCCCATTTAGGTAAATCCACCTTCAGTTTTAATGCCCCATTTAGGTAAATCCACCTTCAGTTTTAATGCCCCATTTAGGTAAATCTGCCTCCAGTTTTAATTAATGCCCCATTTAGGTAAATCTGCCTCCAGTTTTAATTAATGCCCCATTTAGGTAAATCTGCCTCCAGTTTTAATTAATGCCCCATTTAGGTAAATCTGCCTCCAGTTTTAATTAATGCCCCATTTAGGTAAATCTGCCTCCAGTTTTAATGCCCCATTTAGGTAAATCCGCCTCCAGTTTTAATGCCCCATTTAGGTAAATCCGCCTCCAGTTTTAATGCCCCATTTAGGTAAATCCACCTCCAGTTTTAATGCCCCATTTAGGTAAATCTGCCTCCAGTTTTAATTAATGCCCCATTTAGGTAAATCTGCCTCCAGTTTTAATTAATGCCCCATTTAGGTAAATCTGCCTCCAGTTTTAATTAATGCCCCATTTAGGTAAATCTGCCTCCAGTTTTAATGCCCCATTTAGGTAAATCCTCCTCCAGTTTTAATGCCCCATTTAGGTAAATCTGCCTTCAGTTTTAATGCCCCATTTAGGTAAATCTGCCTCCAGTTTTAATTAATGCCCCATTTAGGTAAATCTGCCTCCAGTTTTAATTAATGCCCCATTTAGGTAAATCCACCTTCAGTTTTAATGCCCCATTTAGGTAAATCCGCCTCCAGTTTTAATGCCCCATTTAGGTAAATCTACCTCCAGTTTTAATGCCCCATTTTTTAAAATAATCTGCAGATTCCCTGGTGTCACTAGGGCAGTTTAGGAGTCTAATGTTGAATTTTTTTAATGAAAATTGCATTTTTATTTGATTAAAATATTATATTTTTTAAAAATTGTAACCTGTAGTAAAAAACAAAACAACAATTGGAATGTTCCTGTTGATTTTGTTGAATTTGTTGTCCTCAGAGCACCACTGAGAATGAAGGGCTCTCGGTGGGCTCCCTTGATTAATTAACAGTTAGATAAAATGGGGGAGAGGGGGAGGGAGGGAGGCTTGGGTGGCAGGGAGGGAGGAAGGGAGGTTACGGAGGCAGGGAGGGAGGCAGGGAGTTTAGGGATCCAGGGAGGGAGGGAGGCAGGGAGAGAGAAAGGGAGGTTAGAAAGGTAGAGAGGGAGGCAAGGAGGGCGGCAGGGAGGGAGGCAGGGAGGGAGTCAGGGAGGGAGGCAAGGAGGGAGGCAGGGAGGGAGTCAGGGAGGGAGGCAGGCAGGGAGGAAGGGAGGGAGGCAGGGAGGGAGGCAGGGAGGGAGGCAAGGAGGGAGGCAGGGAGGGAGTCAGGGAGGGAGGCAGGGAGGGAGGCAAGGAGGGAGGCAGGGAGGGAGGCAGGGAGGGAGGCAGGGAGGGAGGCAGGGAGGGAGGCAAGGAGGGAGGCAGGGAGGGAGTCAGGGAGGGAGGCAGGGAGGGAGGCAAGGAGGGAGGCAAGGAGGGAGGCAGGGAGGGAGGCAAGGAGGGAGGCAGGGAGGGAGGCAGGCAGGGAGGCAAGGAGGGAGGCAGGGAGGGAGGCAGGGAGGGAGGCAGGGAGGGAGTCAGGGAGGGAGGCAGGGAGGGGGGCAAGGAGGGAGGCAAGGAGGGAGGCAGGGAGGGAGGTAAGGAGGGAGGCAGGGAGGGAGGCAGGGAGGGATGCAAGGAGGGAGGCAGGGAGGGAGGCTGGTGCCTGCTGCATTGATTAGTCTCTGCCAGTTTTCCAGACACTTTTAATCTCTGTGAAATGCTAAAGAGGCAATCAAAGGGATTGGCGGGGAGGCTGCCTCCTGCCTGCCTCCCTCCCTCCCCTCCCCCCTCCCTACCCTCCCCCTCTCTCCCTCTAGTGTAGTAATTCTGTCTCATCATTGCAGGGTGTTCAGACCCACATTTAATGAAGGGGAAGGCTTGACCTCAGGACGTATTGATTCCTTAAACCCCCCAAACCAAGTATAGATGGAATGGTCTGCTGTATAATGAAGCTGGGCTATGGATTTTACCCTGCTGGTTTCTGCTGCTGCTGCTCCTTCCAACAGATGGTCCTCAGTCTCAGTACCATGATAAAGTATCAAACATACTATATGACTTAGTAAAGTACATTCTCTGGTTAGAAAGTGACTTGTTTGTGGCAATGGCCAGTCTGTCACATCTACATCTCTCTGTCACATCTCTCTGTCTCTCTCTCTGTCACATCTCTCTGTCTCTCTCTCGGTCACATCTCTCTGTCTCTCTCTCTGTCACATCTCTCTGTCTCTCTCTGTGTCACATCTCTCTCTCCCTCTCTCTCTCTCTCTGTCTCTCTCTCTGTCTCTCTCTCTGTCACATCTCTCTCTCCCTCTCTCTCTCTCTCTGTCACATCTCTCTGTCACATCTCTCTGTCTCTCTCTCTGTCACATCTCTCTGTCTCTCTCTCTGTCACATCTCTCTGTCTCTCTCTCTGTCACATCTCTCTCTCCCTCTCTCTCTCTCTCTCTCTCTCTCTCTGTCCCTCTCTATATCTCTCTGTCCCTCTCTGTCCCTCTCTCCCCCTCTATGCCTCTCTCTCTCTGTCCCTCTCTCTCCCCCTCTGTCCCTCTCTCTCTCTCTCTGTCCCTCTCTCTCTCTCTCTCTCTCTCTCTCTCTCTCTCTGTCTCTCTCTCTCTCTCTGTCCCTCTCTCTCTCTCTCTCTCTCTGTCCCTCTCTCCCCCCTGTCCCTCTCTCTCTCTCTGTCCCTCTCTGTCCCTCTGTCCCTCTCTCTCTCTCTCTCTCTGTCTCTGTCTCTCTCTCTCTTTATCCTTTCTTATCAATCCCTTATGAATAAATCATGTTGTTCAAATGATTACATTTACATCTTATTGTACACAGATAGACCTAGTTTGGCCTGGCAGTGACTGACTGGTGTGTGTGTGTGTGTCACATCCTACGTTATCACAAAGACTCAGGTTCACCTCATACAGAAGCATCATGTCTGAGATAGACAGCGTACCTAAATGGCCCTTGTTATCATAAAGGGTTTGAGCCACATCAAAAACCAGCCATATTCTCTTCCCGGGACACATTTGTGGGTAGTACAACAAAGGTCTGGATAGCAAGAAGCGAATCATCAACCTGCAACAGCTCACAGCCCGGATGTTATGGCTTTAAACTGTAGCTGGACCACCATGAAGGGAGGAGAGTGAGAAACTAGCCTGGAACCAGGTCTGTTTGTGCTGTCGCTAGCCTGGAACCAGGTCTGTTTGTGCTGTCGCTAGCCTGGAACCAGGTCTGTTTGTGCTGTCTCTCTCTCTCTCTCTCTCTCTCTCTCTCTCTCTCTCTCTCTCTCTCTCTCTCTCTCTCTCTCTCTCTCTCTCTCTCTCTCTCTCTCTCTCTCTCTCTCTCTCTCTCTCTCTCTCTCTCTCTCTTCTCTCCTCCTCCTCCTCCTCCTCCTGACTAGCCTGGTACCAGGTCTGTTTCATCTACTTCGTCATCAACATCTATTTAGCATCTCTCTCTCTCTCTCTCTCTCTCTCTCTCTCTCTCTCTCTCTCTCTCTCTCTCTCTCTCTCTCTCTCTCTCTCTATCTCTCTATCGATGGGGGAAGGTGGGAAGAGGAGAAGGAGGGATGGGGGAAGGAAGGGAAGAGGAGAAGGAGGGATGGGGGAAGGAAGGAAGAGGAGAAGGAGGGATGGGGGAAGGAAGGAAGAGGAGAAGGAGGGATGGGGGAAGGCTGGTTTTTGGGCGACTTTAAAGGGATGTAATAGAGGTGGGGGAAGGGGGGGGGGAGGGATGGTGGAGAGGAAGGTGGTTTGTTTCTGGATGGCTAAATGGGTCCGATTTGCATTCAGGGTTTTAAAACTGTGGAAGACACCCAAATACATCAACCACAAAAAACCAAAACAAAGACAGATCCTGCCAAAAACCCTCTGGGGGAGTCAGGGGAGGGGGAGTCATATCACTGGGAGTCAAACAGCCCGGCTGGTTATCACGCTCTCGCATGCCTGCAGAGGAGAGGTGGCTGCCAAGTATGTGGTGGCACCGTGGCCAGGGGATGAGTGCCAGGCGAGGCTGGGGATGAGCAGCATGCTAGGCCTCACATCCCAGGAGAACCGGTCCATTAACAAACAACACAACATAGATGGGATCGATGGATACAGGCAGAACGCTGTGAAGGGACACATGCAGCAGTGATCCAGCTCAGAGAATATCTTTGTTGTCGTCTTCATGACAGAAAGATAAAAAACACCTGGCTGCTGAAATATTCAATGATTTGAATGACTGAATGTGAAGTCAGCTGAGCAGAACAAATGTGAAGTTGGTCCCGTTTTCAACAGAAACTGAGGATCTGAATGTGTGAATTTATTCTCGTTTTCAATGGAACAGAGGTTCTGAATGTGTGAATTTTACCAGTGCAGAAGTAAATTATTTACATATATTTACACACACACACAAATTCCTGTGAGTAACTTATGTCAAAAAGTGCTGTGTCACTCCCCATCCCACACAACAGCCTCCGTATTTCTCTGCTCATTTCACCTGTGTAGATAAAAGTTGAAGAGCCTTAAACAGCCTAAAACATTTCATTCCATCTCCTGCCACAGAACTTCACCCTAGAAGATTAAATACAGGCCGTATTCTTCAACTGAACCTCTCCCTTAATCTGTAAAGCCTTGTTGGATCGTGGCTGGAGAGGAAGGAGAGGAGGAGAGGGAGGAGGAGAGGGAGGAGGAGAGGGAGGAGAGGAGGAGAGGGAGGAGGAGAGGGAGGAGGAGAGGGAGGAGAGGAGGAGAGAGAGGAGGAGAGGGAGGAGGAGAGGGAGGAGAGGAGGAGAGAGAGGAGGAGAGGGAGGAGGAGAGGAAGGAGAGGAGGAGAGGGAGGAGGAGAGGGAGGAGGAGAGGTGGGGAAGAGGCTGGTAATGTATGCATGGAAATGACCCGAGGTTCTTCCCACAAAGAGGGGTCACGAAAGGTCAAATAGCCTCCAAACTGTGCTTGAGTTTAATTAAAAAAAGACAAAGACGAGTGTAATTTCAGAACGACTCTGGCAGTGAGGCGCGATTACGGTCCGCCGGCTGAGTTTGGGGAGTCTGGGTAAGTGTGGTCGGGCGCGTTCACACTGGCCTGGTTCTGCATTCCAAACGGAGCATATTTTCTATAATAGAGCCCTACTTTTGACAAGGGCTCCTGGGAATAGGGGGCCATTTAGGAAGCAGCCTCGGTCTCGCTACTCCCCTTCCCACAAGGCTGAGCGCCATCTTCCCCTTTCCTTTGATGTCAATATAGACCATTTATTAAGGTCTTATAGGTTTATCTCGGCGGAGGAGGAAGAGGGAGGAGGAGCGAGGAGGAGGAGGAAGAGGGAGGAGGAGCGAGGGAGGGAGGGAGGAGCGAGGGAGGGAGGGAGGATGAGGAGGAGGGAGGGAGGATAAGGAGGAGGAGGGAGGGAAGAGGGAGGAGGAGGGAGGGAGGAGGAGGAGGAGGAGGAGGAGGGAGGGAGGGAGGGAGGGAGGGAGGGAGGGAAGGAGGAGGAGGGAGGGAGGATAAGGAGGAGGAGGGAGGGAGGAGGGAGGAGGAGGGAGGGAGGGAGGAGGAGGAGGAGGGAGGGAGGGAGGAGGAGGGAGGGAGGGAGGGAGGGAGGGAGGGAGGGAGGGAGGGAGGGGAGGGAGGGAGGGAGGGAGGGAGGGAGGGAGGGAGGGAGGGAGGGAGGGAGGGAGGGAGGGAGGGAGGGAGGGAGGGAGGGAGGGAGGGAGGGAGGGAGGGAGGGAGGGGATGAGGAGGGAAAGTGAGGGAGGGAGGGAGGGAGGGAGGGAGGGACAGGTTGATTTCTCTGCTTGTCAGCAGGTGATGATGAGTTTAAGAGTTTCATTATTATCAAATAACTGGGAAATTCAAATGAAACGCTGACACTTTTAAACTCTAAGCTGAAAATAGAGAGTCGGGATCCGTTAGCTCTCAGAGAGAGAGATTTCTACAGAGGTCTTGATTTGCTCGAGTGAATTTAACGCTATCTGAGCGCGCACACAAATGTTTTCCTATATAGCGCACTTCTTTGGACTGGGGCCCGCATAGTAGACATGAGTAGTGGACTATACAGGGAACAGGGTGACACTTGGGATGCGCCCTGAGTCAATATTAATTACCCAGAGGGCTGTGCGGTCACCCAGGGTTCACGACTGCAGCCGTCACATGATTATTTCTCTCTGCGTACTGAAAAGCATCTGTGGTGATGGACGAATTCAATCACACAAAGGAACTGATTCAAATGAATGTTTCAGGACAGAGAATTAGAATTAGGCCAATCCAGTCCAACGCAGAGCGGAGCTGACCCCTGACCCCATAGATTAGTTATCCAACAGGGTCGTGATGTTACCGTGTCCAACACAGAGCAGAGCTGACCACTGACCCCATAGATTAGTTATAATACAGGGTCATGATGTTACGGTGTCCAACACAGAGCAGAGCTGACCCCTGACCCCATAGATTAGTTATCCTACAGGGTCGTGATGTTACCGTGTCCAACACAGAGCAGAGCTGACCCCTGACCCCATAGATTAGTTATCCTACAGGGTCGTGATGTTACCGTGTCCAACACAGAGCAGAGCTGACCCCTGACCCCATTGATTAGTTATAATACAGGGTCATTATGTTACAGTCTACAACACAGAGCAGAGCTGACCCCTGACCCCATAGATTAGTTATCCAACAGGGTTGTGATGTTACCGTGTCCAACACAGAGCAGAGCTGACCCCTGACCCCATAGATTAGTTATCCTACAGGGTCATTATGTTACAGTCTACAACACAGAGCAGAGCTGACCCCTGACCCCATAGGGGTCGTGATGTTACGGTCTCCAACACAGAGCAGAGCTGACCCCTGACCCCATAGATTAGTTATAATACAGGGTCATTATGTTACAGTCTACAACACAGAGCAGAGCTGACCCCTGACCCCATAGGGGTCGTGATGTTACGGTCTCCAACACAGAGCAGAGCTGACCCCTGACCCCATAGATTAGTTATCCTACAGGGTCGTGATGTTACCGTGTCCAACACAGAGCAGAGCTGACCCCTGACCCCATAGATTAGTTATCCTACATGGTCATGATGTTACAGTGTCCAACACAGAGCAGAGCTGACCCCTGACCCCATAGATTAGTTATCCTACAGGGTCATGATTTTACAGTCTACAACACAGAGCAGAGCTGACCCCTGACCCCATAGATTTGTTATCCTACAGGGTCGTGATGTTAGTGTCCAACACAGAGCAGAGCTGACCCCTGACCCCATAGATTTGTTATCCTACAGGGTCGTGATGTTAGTGTCCAACACAGAGCAGAGCTGACCCCTGACCCCATAGATTAGTTATCCAACAGGGTCGTGATGTTACCGTGTCCAACACAGAGCAGAGCTGACCCCTGACCCCATAGATTAGTTATAATACAGGGTCATTATGTTACAGTCTACAACACAGAGCAGAGCTGACCCCTGACCCCATAGATTAGTTATAATACAGGGTCATTATGTTACAGTGCCCAACACAGAGCAGAGCTGACCCCTGACCCCATAGATTAGTTATCCAACAGGGTTGTGATGTTACCGTCTACAACACAGAGCAGAGCTGACCCCTGACCCCATAGATTAGTTATAATACAGGGTCATTATGTTACAGTCTACAACACAGAGCAGAGCTGACCCCTGACCCCATAGATTAGTTATAATACAGGGTCATTATGTTACAGTGCCCAACACAGAGCAGAGCTGACCCCTGACCCCATAGATTAGTTATCCAACAGGGTTGTGATGTTACCGTCTACAACACAGAGCAGAGCTGACCCCTGACCCCATAGATTAGTTATAATACAGGGCCATGATGTTACGGTGTTATGTCTATAATATGTTTCCCCTGACACTGTATAGGCCCAGCCAAACTCTGCTGGCTTGGATATTTTAATGTTTTCCTTTCAGCACGGTTTCATCAGCTTTGGTTGAGGGATGTGAACCCAGGCCAGCTCAGTTCAGCTTGGTTCTACTACAATCTCCCAGCGATCTCAAACCTGGGAGAATTACATAAACGTGAAGAAATCTGTGTCTGTCAGGAATCAACAGAACAAACAGCAACGACGGAACAGGGAAAACAGACTACTACTAACAACAACAACAACAACAACAACAACATCAACAGAACAAACAGCAACGACGGAACAGGGAAAACAGACGGCTACTAACAACAAGACAACAACAACAACAACAACAACATCAACAGAACAAACAGCAACGACAGAACAGGAAAACAGACGGCTTCTAACAACAAGACAACAACAACAACAACAAGACAACAACAACAACAACATCAACAGAACAAACAGCAACGACGGAACAGGGAAAACAGACGGCTACTAACAACAAGACAACAACAACAACAACAACAACAACAACAACATCAACAGAACAAACAGCAACGACAGAACAGGAAAACAGACGGCTACTAACAACAAGAAAACAACAACAACAACAACAACAAGACAACAACAACAACATCAACAGAACAAACAGCAACGATGGAACAGGGAAAACAGACGGCTACTACTGCAGCAGAACTAACGGCTGTAACGTCGATGCTGTCGGCTACGGCTATGACTAATGCTATAGAAACAGTCCACATTCTGATTCTGCACAACAACAACAACAAGACAACAACAACAAGACAACAACAACAAGACAACAACAACAACAACAATACAACAATAACAAGACAACAACAATAACAACAAGACAACAACAAGACAACAACAACAACAAGACAACAACAACAACAACAAGACAACAACAACAAGGCAACAACAACAAGACAACAACAACAAGACAACATCATAATCATTTCCATATTTCTTCGTTCTATTTGTCCAGACATACAACGTGAACACATCCCTATCTGACTGATCTGATGAAAATAAGAACAAAGAGGCAGAGATGTTGAAAATAAGAACAAAGAGCAGAGATGTTGAAAATAAGAACAAAGAGGCAGAGATGTTGAAAATAAGAACAAAGAGGCAGAGATGTTGAAAATAAGAACAAAGAGGCAGAGATGTTGAAAATAAGAACAAAGAGGCAGAGATGTTGAAAATAAGAACAAAGAGGCAGAGATGTTGAAAATAAGAACAAAGAGCAGAGATGTTGAAAATAAGAACAAAGAGGCAGAGATGTTGAAAATAAGAACAAAGAGGCAGAGATGTTGAAAATAAGAACAAAGAGGCAGAGATGTTGAAAATAAGAACAAAGAGGCAGAGATGTTGAAAATAAGAACAAAGAGCAGAGATGTTGAAAATAAGAACAAAGAGGCAGAGATGTTGAAAATAAGAACAAAGAGCAGAGATGTTGAAAATAAGAACAAAGAGGCAGAGATGTTGAAAATAAGAACAAAGAGCAGAGATGTTGAAGAGATGGGACGTGTTTTTTCTCCTTGGGGCCAGAAGGCCTTTTTGTCTCTCAGGTCTTTCCTCCTTTGCCCAGTAAGATCATGGCTGTAGGCATGTCTGTACTAAACCAGACTAGAGACATAGACTCCTCTCTCTACTGAATGGTGTCCGCTGTACATGTTGTGTTTAAATTACATCAATACTCAGCAGAGCTGTACGCTCTGGCCCTGATGAATGTTGTTAACATGAGCTCTTTCATATAGAGCTCTTTAATATAGAGCCCTTTAATATAGAGCTCTTTAATATAGAGCTCTTTAATATAGAGCTCTTTAAAACAACAGAATAATATAGAGCCCTTTAATATAGAGCTCTTTAAAACAACAGAATAATATAGAGCCCTTTAATATAGAGCTCTTTAAAACAACAGAATAATATAGAGCTCTTTAATATAGAGCTCTTTAAAACAACAGAATAATATAGAGCTCTTTAATATAGAGCTCTTTAAAACAACAGAATAATATAGAGCTCTTTAAAATAACAGATTAACATAGAGCTCTTTAAAACAACAGATTAACATAGAGCTCTTTAAAATAACAGATTAACATAGAGCTCTTTAAAACAACAGAATAATATAGAGCTCTTTAAAATAACAGATTAACATAGAGCTCTTTAAAACAACAGAATAATATAGAGCTCTTTAAAATAACAGATTAACATAGAGCTCTTTAAAACAACAGAATAATATAGAGCTCTTTAAAACAACAGAA